>NW_027279033.1:0-282529 GCF_046629955.1 Centroberyx affinis | reverse complement strand
TTGGCCTTTTATTCCAAATCAGCTTGTCAGTGAGTTGCTAACTCACCTAAAAGAATTTCAATGGAGAGTTTTAATGTCCCATGATGGTCTAAATGCAGTTTCCACCATGACAAGGCTACAATTCCAGGGAAAACTGAGTCCTTGTTATTTTTTGGTTATAAAAATTGTCAAATTTAAAGATACTGAATATCAGCAGCTTCAATCCAAAAATATCAGTATTGGTATCGGCCTTCAAAAACCCATATTGGTCGAACCCTATGACCCAACTCCTGTCTTCATGGCATTATTCACTCTAGATAGACTGCTATTCTCCTCTGGATGCTGTTGGTAACTCTGGCATATCTCAGTCAGCTCAGTCCAACATTGCAAATAATATCTATCAAGTGACTGAGTCTTTTTTCTTGAAACAAGTGACAGTATCTTGAAATAAGACATATCCCTCCACCAACTTAAAGGGAAAATCCATCCTAAAACATGTCAATACAGTTAAAAAAAAAACAGCTATGGGCCCATTTTGTTGTTTGGTGGTGTCAGTCCCTCAGAATCAAAGAGCGAGGGCTTCTTTCTAGAGCCGCCATTTTGCACCGAGAGACGTTCAACAATCATACAGGGAGAGATCCATCGTAGAAGAGGAGAGAGACCAGATTCTCCACCCAGAGGAGCCTCAATAGACCAGAATGCAATGCAGCATCAAGACATAGCTCTCTTTTCTCTACTGTAAAAGCACTCTCCTGCTCGCTCCACCTAAACCAGCTGAAAGCAACAAGTTCACGCCCCTTCTCTAGGGGTTGTCGAAAGGCATTCTGGGAATTGTAGGAAATCACTGACATGAGTATAAATAGATGAGGCAGGTTGAGGGAAAGTGGATACACCAAAAAAGTAAATGACAACACTTCATCGCATAATAAACTCCTGGAACCAGACACCAGACACCGGGTGTTTAGAACAGCAAATGGAAAAGCTATCATGAACTGAATATAGGTTGAATCACTATGCTATTTATTGATATGAAGATATTACTTTAAGACTTGGAGACTATTTGCAGTTTGGCTCCCCTCGTGTTTTAGAGCCAATATTCCGCAAGCACACACAGTTTCACAGTTTTTTAAATTCGATTTATGAATAGGAACGCTCTTTGTCACTCTGTTATTTTTTCCCGTGAGATGAAATCTAAATGACTGGTGTTGTGAGTGCTCTTCAAAAAAATAGAAAAATAAAAAATAAAATCCTATATATAAGGCCAAGTGGGAGAGCGTAAACATCAGCCTCGCTTTGCATGTAACCGGATGTAACCATGGCGCCTCCAATCCCTCCTCTTTGTCCTATGACCTTATCTAGCCAGCCACTGAAAAGCCCCCCCCCCCCCCGGTACCAAAATGCATTATGACTCTTTATGCATAATCACATTATATTTCTGCCGCGCGGCTTTATTCCTCTACCCTTTCACCGCCTCAACGAAGCGATGGCGACAGAGCGTATTGTTGTGGCACAGCAAAAGCTCAGCACTAAGAGGTATTTTGTTCTTCGGGGCTCTTAACGGAATATGGATTATGAATGAGGGTGGGATCAGACCCGCTGCGGCTTCAATATGCATGAAGCTTTTCATGTGCGCCGAGCCGACCTCTTTATCTCGCCCAGCAGGTGAGCAAAGGGAGAGAGGCGGCACTTTTGGCTTTGGTGAATTTGCGGCAGTTACATGGGTTAGGACCGACTAAAAAACCTCCCAAAATGAGTGATCGGATCTCTCTCTTCCTTCCGAAACCGGCGTCTTTCGGTTTTTTCCTCTCCCGCGAAAGATCAGGAAAGCAAACGGCATTGGTATTTTCTACCGGATAAAATCAAAGTGGTGCGAATACTCCCACACAGAGAAAGTCAACTTTTCTGCCATTTCTCATCGTAACGAGCTCAGTGTGAGAGGATGACAGCTAATTATGAGGAAAACAAATCAGGGACAGGGTGGGATATAGACTTTGGATAACTCAACTTCAGTCTGATATTTAGAAGAGGTGATAACAAAAGTAACGGCTTATTGCTGATATTGAAATAGTAATTCGCTACACTACTCATTATTGGGGAAAGTAATAATATTGTTTCAAGTTTCAAGTTTTATTGTCACTTCACAATTACAGCGAGTATCAAAGTGAGTGAAATTCTTGTGTGCAGACTCCTGTACACTGCAGTATAAGTAATAGAAATAAAATAGAATAGAAAAATATGAAATAGTAAATTAAAGTAGAAACTATGAAATATAAAATAGAAAAAAAGGTATATACATATTTACAAGGATAATAAATATGTGCAAAGAAAGTGAGTTTGGGAGTGTTGTCAACACTGGGTAGGAAGTATGGGAGCGAGCTTGGTGAGGTGCCAATGCTTTTCAATGGAGTGAATAAACTTATTTTATTGACTGTAGGCTACTAACAATTTCTGAGTACCAGATGGGCGGGGCGTAAGCAGGATACTCATATACTGTGCTGTCAATCACAGAAAAATATGCTAAATTGACTCTCAAATGTGACTGTAGTCCAAGTAAGGTCAGGTTTATCTGCAGATCCTATTTAGATCCATCTTTAAAATCAATTTTTAATATTCACTTTTATAGATTTGCTTCTATGCAATGGTCTTTGACCTCCCTTTAAGTTCTTGCCTCGTTATATTTCTTACCTTGCCTTTATTGCTTTTGCTTTAGTTTGGAGTTCAAACCTGTAGGGCTGAAATCCTCTTGTTTTTTCTTTGGTTTATTATTAATACTTTACTAGTTTTCCCTTGTTTTGGCAATTTCTAGTGAGGTGGTATATGACAGAGACATTACATTTGGCAAAATGATCGATACTGGTGGTGGCTTACAATACAAAAAATATGACACCAATCCACCAGATTGTGGCACCATAACTAAATATGCAAAAATGGAACCTTTGAAAGCAGTAACTCCCCTACCGTAAATCTGATTGATGCTAAATGTGCTGCACATATGCTCAAAATGTATTTATTAGGATAAACCCCTTGAAATGTACCATCTCGTTTTCAAGGAGGTCCCAACATATAAATACAATTATCAATACGGCAACGTACAGACGGACGACAGACAAACAAAAAAAAACAAAAAAACAACAACAACAAAAACCCAACACACATTAATTATTTAATTAATATTCTCCTGTGTTTGCTTTACAAATTTGCCAATTGGATTGTAATTTGCCATTTTTGGAAAAACAGTTTTTCCCCTAAGGCTTTTTTCAGTTTTTTTTTTTATCGATTAACACCAAACCCTGCAAAAGACAACAAACACATGATTATGCACAAGTTTGTCCACTCGAGCATAACTTATTCTATCCTAAGAAGATGATTACAGTGTTATGGAGAAATGTAAAGCCACCAACTGTCCAACAATGGAGGGAAAGGTTAAAAAGTGTATATTTGATGGAACGCATAACAGCCAAACTCCAACTAAGGGCTGATGTTTTCAACATTAAAACCCTTTCATGCATGGTGTCCACTACAGTGGACAGATATTTGGAAGCCATTTTGAACCATTTAAGTTGTAGTACCATGTCCCAACCACCAGGTGGCGGATCCCCAAAGCATTGTCTACAATTCCATTTGATTATTATCTTTGGCTCTCTTTGTCATTTTGAGATATTGCATCATAAATTCAAAATGGCGGAGGGGAGACGAGATGCACCAAGTACCTCAGGAATATCTGTTAAATCCTTTTATTCTCAGAAAATATATATTGGAGAAAAAAAAGTTATTGGCATGATTTTTCACTTGTTTAAAAGTAAAAACAAACATTAAAAAAAAATATTACTTTGTGATTTAATAATTCATGCATGAAAGGGTTAAGTGCACACCGGTAATAGACAGCTACTGAGACTTCTCCGTAATCTTAGTGGAGGGGAGGAGTTCGACTGGTGCAGTCTACATGTAATTGGAGCCAAGAGCCATATCTCTTGACCCTCTCTTCTTTAAGATCCAGAGTTTCCCAACGGGCATGAAGAAGTGTATGGTTAAACAAATGAGTGATTGCATATTGGTTAGGACAATAATTCTAAACCTTTTTCATATCAAGAACTACTCTAGTCCACATTAGAGCCACAGACCCCCATTTGACAAGATTTTGTCTCTCAGACCCAAATCTGAGAATATTTTTTATTGTTAGATATGATTTTGTCCAGAATTCCATGACTGTCTGTATTGTAGGTAGAGAGATAACAGTGAAACTATGATCACAACAGTCATTCTTCTACATTCTCTAATGGTGTTAACTTCTTGTAAATAAAATAATGCTTTAAGTTTAACAATTCATCAATTTGCTGGGGACCCCCTGGAACCACCTCAAGGACCCCTGGTGGTCCCCGGACCCCACGTTGAGAACCACCGGGTTAGGATGAGGTTAATTGGGTGCCTATGTCTGTGATGCCTCTGTGAATAGAATCTGAATAAGATAGGTCGATGCAATGCTTACATTTGTTATGTGATTTATGTATCTTGTTTGTATGATTGCATATGGAAATAAAGGTTCAGTGCAAAAAAAAAGTCATAAATCCTGTAATGCCCCTTTAACTCCAAATGCTCCAATCAATGCGCTCAGTTTCCAACAGTAGAAGACTAGTTGACTGGTTGTACTGGGCCAGGTATGAACGCTTGTAACTGAAAGAGTGTGGAACAGCGTGTTGCTTAAGAACAGTACATGAGCAAATGTTCCCGGGGTAAATAAAGGTTAGCAGTAGAAGGCTGGGCTGAGTTGGCAGGTTGGTGTACAGCCGGCTCTGTGGCCCTCCAGCTTCAGCTTAATTAAACACACTTTCATTTCTCCTCCTTTGACTCCCTGCCTCCCTGCTAGCCTGTCTGTCCGTCCCTTTTGTTCTCTCGCTCTCTCTCTCTCTCTCTCTCTCTCTCCATTTCTCCCCTCCTCTCTCATCCCTCTCTCCATCCTTTGCCTCTGCTCTAATGAAACAATCTCCTCCATCTATTACGCCCGTGTCCATTAGGGTTCGACCGATATAGGTATTTTGAAGCCTGATACCAATATTAATATTTCTGAAGCTGAATCATTTGTGCTGATATTCAATATCTTTAAATATGACAATTTTTATGCCAAAAACTGTAGACTGTATGTAAGTTGTATTGATTGATGATTTTATTTTATTGATGTGATGTGGTTGGTTTTATTGATGTGATGCACATGGGTGTGATGTTGTAATTGGTGAGACCAAAGACGATTTTCCTGCCATGGCTGGACAATAAAGTTGTGTTTAATTCTATTCTATCTTCCTCTGAACCAGCATTTAGATTACTGAAATGCAGGACAATAATAAGAAATCATATTCATGCATACTTGTGTGGAATCTGATCAAAAAATCTCATTACAATCAGTTAAGGTCTTCCCATAGACAACCAGTGTAGAATTGCTCAATTCTACAATATGTAACCAATCCAAACTAGGGCTGGGCGATACGGTTGAAATCAATATCATGATAACCATAAGGATTTTTCTCGATATCAATATATATCATGATATGCATCTTATCCATCATACCAGAGGCGGACAACTGATGACCGACTGGCCGATATCTGATATTTAATCAAAATAAAAAAAACATCGGCAAATATAGACACAGTATATATCGGTCTAACCTTGGTGTCCATGCCCATACCACTACCATGCCCCCCCCACCCCTCCCGCCTGGCGCTGAGCCACTTGGCCGGGCTCTGTCAGCTCCTCTTGCCTAATTAGCTGTGTTGTTCTCCTCCTCCCCAGATTCCCTCTGCTTCACGTACAGACAAACAGCGCCGGGCTTTAATCCGTGAACGCCGTGAACCAACCCCTGTGCTGGGAGTGTGCGCTCTACTGTTTCCAGCGGACTAGACTAAAGGGGGGGGGTTACAGGTTGTCAGCTTCAACCAGGCCACCACATTAATATCTCTGTCTATTGTACAGATTTTTGTGGGAACATGGTACATTGCCTAGAGGCCACACTGGGGACCGACGGAAGTTCTTTTTCTTCATTACTTACCTTAAGAAGTAACTGGCACAGAACTTGAATGGATAGAATGGTCCTTCCACTGTTTGTCATGGTAATTTGGCTAGTAGGCTAGTTCATGCAGGCCGGGATGGGGCATTGGCCGACGCCGACACGGCCCGCCACATTTTGGGAATGACATTTTCACGTGAAACAAATATTGTCCTATTTGATGGCAGGTGGAAGCGTGAATAAAAATGTTAACATGTAGGCTAGGAAAAAACACTTTTCTCTGAATTTAAATGTTCACATCTGAAACTAGAAGGGCACTCGGAGAGCGTAGACCTCTGCCAAGGTTCGTGCTATTATTGCTTGTTCGTGAGTCAGATCCGGATCCGCTCCAAAATTTAATGGGTTCTTCCTTGGCCCATGCTACACCCTTCCACCAAGTTTCATGAAAATCGGGCCAGTAGTTTTTCCGTAATCCTGCTGACAAACAGACAAACAAATAAACGGCACCGAAAACATAACCTCCTTGGCGGAGGTAATAAAGTCTGTCATGTGATATCGGAATATAAACCGAAATAAAATGTTAATATATGAATTCTAACGTTACCAAAAAGCACATGTGCTTTTTACTTCACATGGGGGTTTTCCCATGTCATGTGATTATAGGGGCATCTGTGGTTCTTCCTGCAGGACTAGAGGAAATTTGAAAAAAAGGTCCCACCAGCCGATGTGGGTCCATGCGCAGGTCGGGATGCGGCGGTCAGGTTCAGGTCGGCCGACTTGGACGCTCCTCTCAATAGCTGGTTATCCCTGGAGAATAAGAGGCACTTTGCAAAAATTATAAGGTCCCACCAGCGGATCTGGGTCCATGCCCTGGTCGGGATACAGCGGTAGGGTCGAGGTGGGTTGAGTCTGACGCTGGTCGGTCGCTGCTGAGGTTTTGGAAACAGGTCCATTATAGATAGCCTACGTTTAATACAGCAATAAACAAACTTTTTCTACTAACTGTGAAATTGCTATTCTAGGCCTACAGCAGAAAATTGCAATTATAGCCTATGGAATTTAAGTGTTTGCTATGGTGACAACATAAGTCTTGTTATTAAGGCCGTAACGTCTGTCACACCTGCTTGAGAACTGTGCAGATGAACTGATGAAACTGTCAAACTCAACTGAAAGCTAACGTTAGCGACAAGGCTAACATAGCTTTATCAAACACAGTAGGCTACTTCTCTTACTAGCTCCTTTAGTCAGCATTAGCATATTAGCAGGCAGCATCATCAATGTCAGACCGAGAAACAAGACAAGAGTCTAACGCCGAACACGTTAAGTTACTAGTTACCACAAAAAAGAAATCGGACCCTGGATAGACACGAAGCGTCAGACGCTAGCATCGACACCTGTTGTTCTCAATAGAGGCAAAGTTTGATGCGGCTCCCAGCTTCAGCTCAGAACTCAATTTCGGAGCATCGACACAGGGAACAAAGTGTTTTCTGGCATCCATGAACTGCAGGACTGACCAACTGATTTTCTGTTTGTCCCACTGATGCTTCCTTTCTGTCCAGGGCTTAACGCAGCATAAAATAACCTGTTACACCCCAAAAAGTAAAGCGTCGTTCACACTGCAGCTTCAAGTGTCCCCATTTTGACTTTTCTCCTTCACCTGTAACACAGATCTGATGTTTTGTAATCAGTGTGAACAGCATAAAGCCAGCGTTCGCATGGAGGACAATAAGTTGCAACAATGGACAGAAAGGCAAACAGGGACTTGATTGGTATTTGGAGAGACGCTTCAATTCATAAAGGCTCATACGGAAACTGAGATATGGTGGAAACAAAAACAGATGTGACGTCTTTTGTTAGTGTCACTCAAAGTCGCTGTCACTTCATATTGGTATCAGAGATGGGTTACATGCTAGAATAGATATGAACACTCATCCAAAGCAAACAGATAGAAGCAGCGGTTCAGAATTGAACAGGAAGGCCCTGCGGTGTGAACAGAGCCAATGGGTGCCAGTTCCTTCCAAAGAGCGGGCTTCATTTGGTACAGAGTTCATTGTAACGCAATCTCGGAACCCATCGTCTATCGGTCTGACGAGGATTAGACTCTGGGGGCGACGGCCAATATTTCGGGGTTTAGACTAATCGTCTAATCGTCTCAAGTTGCTAATCAGACTGTAAACAATGACCGGCGCACGGAAGAGGAAGTCTTGGCCCGGATGTCCGCTGGCTACACCGGAAACCCCGAAATATTGGCTGTCGCCCCCCGGAGTCTAATCCTCGTCAGACCGATAGACGATGGGTTCCGAGATTGATTGTAAGGTAGCACAGCTTTGTAGAAGTGGAGCGCAGGGAAGAGTTCTGGCATGATGAGAGGAATGCACTGGATTTCTGGTGTAGCCGTTTCAGGTAAAAATGGAATGATTTAAAACAAATTTTCATAGTACGGTCAAGTCTAATAGTAGATTACACAGAATCCTAGTGGACTAGACTTGTGTAGAGGGGGCTTCTTCTTAGCTTTGACTGGGCCTTGTCATTAATATCTCTATTATACATTGAATCTATTGTATAGGTTTTTGCAGAAAAAGGCTATATTGCCTTCAGGTATATGGGAGGTTATGTGTAAGGGTGTGAGGCAAAGGGGTACTGGATTAGGTATTGTGTGCATGTGTGTGTGCGTGCAAGAAGCGTGCGAGAGGTGTTCACAGCTATGTGTGTGTGTGGATGTGGATGTGGATGTGGATATCTATTCCTGGGCCGGGGGATCCTCTCCTGCAGGTCTAATTACTTTAATGAGGGATGTCTCCCTCTCTATCAGCCCTACCCAAGGGTACGCATTAACATTCCCCCCACATAGTCATACACACCAACACTCACAATTAACCACATATTCATCAGCAGAGTAAATACACTCTCTCGCCTCCGTGTGAAACTTACTCCCTTTTTTTTTTTTTAAACTCCTACTTCCGTGAGAAACCGAGCTTTCCATCCCCCCCCCTTCTTTCGGAAAAGTCAAGCGATTCAGCTCCCAACTCAGTTTGCTACTTTAAGTCTGTCTTTCTTTCACTTCCAATAGACACTTAAAGGTGAGAAGACACCGGGAATTTTTTTTTTCTTTCTTTTACAGATCAGACAATATGCAATTGAGTCATTATTCGGCTGTGCTGTATCACTCTCACC
Source organism: Centroberyx affinis (assembly GCF_046629955.1). Taxonomy (NCBI): domain Eukaryota; kingdom Metazoa; phylum Chordata; class Actinopteri; order Beryciformes; family Berycidae; genus Centroberyx; species Centroberyx affinis. The sequence goes on along the minus strand of NW_027279033.1, from coordinate 273,380 downwards.
CACTCGTCCAATTTAGAATCCAAGAAGCCGGCTGACAGCTGGATATCTAATGATGTTTCCGTTGTGACCCGCAACTATTAGCCCCGCCGCGCGTGTGTTTATGTGTGTTTTTATGTGTGTGTCTTTGGGAGCGACTGTGTATTAAGCTTCACAGAGCAGTCTAGCGTTGCCAAGAGACAGTGCGGGCGCCACTAAGGGCCATAGCTTTATTCATGAGAGAGCTATGGAAGCTGGGAGGGTTAGTTATTTAAATTGATCTGATGAGCAGAAACCCAAGGATGGGAAATAAACACGTTTCAACTCGAGGAAGCTTCTCTCCCTCTGCCTGGGAGAGCCGGAGCCGCGGCTCGTGTCTGCACTCTGCTGGTCAGAGAGGAGAACTGCAGCTCCAAGGGTGAGCAGCTTCTGTCTGCTTTGCTCCACTGCCTCCTCCTTTCCTCGTGCCTTCCTGCTTTCCTCCACTGCCTCCTCCTGTCCTCCACTGCCTCCTCCTGTCCTCCACTGCCTCCTCCTTTCCTCCTCTACCTCTTCCTTTCTTTTATTACCTTCTCCTTTCATCCTCTACCTCTGCCTTTCCCCCACTGCCTCCACCTTTTTTCCTCCACTACCTCCTCATTTCCTCCTCTTCCCCCTCTTTTCCTTCACTGCCTTCCCCTTTCCTCCACGCCTCCTCCTTTCCTCCACTACCTCCTCCTTTCCTCTACCATCTCCTTCTTTCCTTTACTGCCTCCTCCTTTCTTCCACTACCTCCTCCTTTCCTCCACTACCTCCTCCTTTCCTCTACCATCTCCTTCTTTCCTTAACTGCCTCCTCCTTTCCTCCACTACCTCCTCCTTTTCTCTACTATCTCCTTCTTTCTTTCCTCTATTACCTCTTTCTTTCCTCCACTACCTCCTCCTTTTCCTCGACTGCTGCCTCCTTTCCTCCATTATCTCCTCCTTTCCTTCACTGCCCCCTCCTTTCCTTCACTGCCTCCCCATTTCCTTCACTGTTTCCTCCTTTCCTCCACTGTCTCCTCCTTTCCTCCACTACCTCCTCCTTTCCTCCACTACTTCCTCCTTTCTTCCACTGTCTCCTCCTTTCCTCCACTGCCCCCTCCTGTCCTCTACCTCCTCTTGCCCTCCACTACGTCCTCCTTTCTCCCAGTACCTCCTCCTTTCCTCTCCTCCTTTCCTCCACTGCCTCCTCCTTTCCTCCATTATCGCCTCCTTTCCTTCACTGCCCCCCTTTCCTCCACTACCTCTTCCTTTACTCTACTATCTCCTCCTTTCCTTCTCTACCTCCTCCTTTCCTCCTCTCCTCCACTACCCCCTCCTTTCCTCCATTATCTCCTCCTTTCCTCCATTACGTCCTCCTTTCATCATCTACCTCCTCCTTTCCTTCTCTACCTCCTCCTTTCCTCCTCTGCCTCCTCTACTACCTCCTTTCCTCCACTACCTCCTCCACTACCTCCCCCCCCTTTCCTTCACAAGCCTCCCCCTTTCTTCCACTGCCTCCTCCTTTCTTCCACTTCCCCCACTGCCTCCTACTTTCCTCCACTGCTACCTCCTTTCCTCCACTTCCCCCTCCTCTCCACCACTACCTCCTTCTTTCCTCCACTATCTCCTCCTCTCCTCCACTACCTCCTTCTTTCCTCCACTGCCCCCTCCTCTCCTCTGCTGCCTCCTCCTCTCCTCCACCTCACTGTGATCACAGCCAGAATATGACATCATTGACAAAACCTGAGCAAACATGGCAGGGGAATTACCAGCTCATAAATGTGAATACAACAATTACAGTTAACGTTACAGTCAGCACTATTTACCAGTTAATATCAGCAGCTTCAGGTTAATATAGCATTTTGTGCTGGGTGTGCAACTTTTATTGGCAATGAGGCATATTGTGGGCTTGTGCTGCATCAGTTATGATAGGGCCACTTCAGTAGCAGACAGTCATTTCTGATGATGGAATAGCAAATAAAAGCCCCATTTCATTAGTCATGTGACATGCCCTCCTTGATTTCCCCTCGGTACTTGATGATACGCAGCACCATACGTCACCCGAGTGGCCACTTGCAGAGCAGGGGGCGGAGTCAGAGCAGGGGGGGGGGGGGTCAAAGCAGGGGGGTGGAGCCAGAGCAGAGGGCGGGGTCAAAGGGGGAGCAGAATATTTGAAGCAGAACGTACCTGCCCTTAAGCAGGCCTAATAATTAATAATACTAATAACTACACAGAGAAATGAGTAATAAAATATTGATGAAATCCTCAAAATATTGTTCGTTCACTTAAATTTATATACCACTTGATCTGACATGGTGACATGCCCATTAAATGACGAATGAATGTGGGCAAGATCTCGAAGTCTACATCGTTCCCTCGGCCCTCGACGAATCGATCTCGGGGGGCCAAACTGTCCCGGATGGACTCGACGTTCCCCTTTCCTCCCTCTTCTCCTCCACTTCCATTCTTCCCCTTGTCCCTCCAGGATTCTTCCTGGTAGTGAGGGAGGGGAGGAGAGAAGAGAAGGAGCAGTTCAAAAAGCGGAGAGTGGAGCTCCAGCCGGGAAGTGACAGTACAGGAGGGGGGTTTCTCACACATGGCCAGTTATGCTAAGAAGCCCCACTGCTGCTCAGTGTGTCATCAGTTATTTTCAGTTCCAGTGACCCCTCCTTTCCACCTAGAATTAACATGCATCCTGGGTGACCGGGCTGTAGCAGAACCAGGAAGCTTATGAAATCAAATCAGGCATCAGGCACCTTGGATAGAAACTTAGTCAAAGATGGATTGTCAGGATACTGGTGGATGAGGGACAAGCAGGGCGATGTGTTTACCAAATCATATCTAGACACACTGGAACAGATCTCGAGTCTCACTTTTTTGAAGATGCTAACTCTGTCTACTCTTTTAATCTTAGGGATATTATCTGTTACTGTGATGATCCAGATGATGGCGCTCTTGAATATCTGATTAATTTCATTATCCTATATGCAAAGTTTTTTATTCACAAACAAAAGTTTTCTAAATCACTTCCTAAGATCTCACCTTTTCTCCTACTGAATCACTCAGTTTAGTAAACAACAAAAAAAGTAATAAGCTATTGAAACATTATGGAACTTTTTTCCCCTGAAACCTCTGACTAAATATGTTTATATTTGTGTATATGTGTACTCCTGTTTCTTATTTTTATGTAATTGTCTTTTAAATTCTTCCGTCTATGTTCCTTATATACATTTGTGTCCTTAAATTTGATATATGTGCTGCTATTGTTTACCTGAATATTTGTATATTATCCTTTTGTTAATAATACAAATAAATAAATAAATCTAGACACACTGGATACAGGATGCGTGTTAATGCAAGGTGTGAATGGGGTTGAAACACCGTATAACACAACACATGTGTTGTCATTATTAACATATCTTTTTGTTTCTCTTGTCAAGCAACTGCACAACCATAAAAAGTGACTTGATTCAGGGTCACAGACTGTAAACAGGCCAGGAATTATGTTGCGTAGTTGCGTTTAGTGATGTCTAGACCAGTGGTTCTCAACATGGGGTCCGGGGACCACCAGGGGTCCTTGAGAGGGTTCCAGGGGGTCCCCAGCAAATTGATGAATTGTTAAACTTCACCATTTTTTAATTTATAAGAAGTGAACTCAATTAGAGAATGTAGAAGAATGACTGTTTTGATCATAGCTTCTCTTATCTAACAATAAAAATATTCTCAGATTTGGGTCAGAGAGACAAAATCTCATCAAATGGGGGTCTGTGGCTCTAATGTGGACTAAGTTAGGGGTCCTTGATATGAAAAATGTTGAGAATCACTGGTCTAGACAAATTGATAGTTAACAAGCTAATGTTAACACCCGTAACATTTGGTATGTTTTTGATCCTTCTTCAGCCAATTGAATTGAAGTTGCTCTGCACATTTCTGCTCTACCAATACACAAATTCTCCAAAACAGTGTGGGAAAATATATACGCTCACCCTCACAATGGGTCACACCATGTGATCGACTTTTGTTAGCCAGTTAGCAATTTAGCGGTTTAGCACAAGTGGATTTTAATAGTCGTGTGTTTATTTCTCAAAAATAACAGCCTAATGTTGAGGGAACCTGTGTCTTCTAATGTTGAGGGAACCTGTGTCTTCTGATATCTATGTTGACATGATATGCAGTCATGTTAATTTTCCACCATATCCACCATAACACCTTAAAGTATGGTTTGGCCTTTTTACATTATGGCCAAAAATTGCAGTCAATAACTGATGCGTGTGTAGATGTTATATTATGATAATCTAATATTATAGGTATGCAATACTTTATAAAACAAAATACCATAAAATCCAATACAATCGCTGCAAACTCACTATTGTGTGCACAGACACATTGCAAGTCCTTAAGGGAATATCATAAGGATATTCTAGTGATTTGTTTTTGTTTAGGAGTTCAATCAGTTATTTAGATGTTACTTTAATTTGCATATCTGCAAATTATCTTATGTCTCTGCACATTTGAACGAACAGCTTATCACTGCAAATTAGATCGCTCATTTACTTACTACTTATGTACTGTCAGGTGTCTTTTTATTGCCAAATTCCCGGGACACTATTTTGCAAAATAACTTATGAATATCTGGATAAAATATCAAATGATTTTGTACTGTCGTTGTAAATCTCTATCTAAATGTGTTTTGTGGTGCGTTTCAACATGTCAGGTATGTTAGACATGTACTGTTTTTACGTATTGTATTATATGTATGTATTATACTATAAAGGGGGAAAACTATTTTGTCACCATTAGAGAGTCATGAAAATACCTGGTTGAAACTTTTACAATAGTACAGTACCATAAATTTGTTCCTGGCATATTAGCATAGCAACTATGTGATGTTATTAATACTGTGGTATGGTGATATGATTACTCACCCTACTACCTGGTACTACCATGATATACTGTTGTAGTCATAATTTACCTGGGTATAGGCACCATGGTAGAATTTCTTATGGGAAGTGGTGGGACTTACTTATTGAAGTAGCGCCTTTGTAGCCCCAAAAAACTGAATTTGCTACCAGACAATAAGAGCAAAAAAACATCGTGGAATATCAAGTGTTCCCTAATCCAGCCTTTGTCAGGCAGAGTGGAGATAGGGGACTTTACAGAGAAAGCCCACCTGGCTAAATGAATAGGCAATGTTGTCAGGGTTTAGAAGAGTCAGTCGGCTGTGAGCCTGCCGCACAATACAGCGGTATATCTGTGGCTGTCAGCGGTGACAAGTCTCAGAAACACACACCTCTAATCTCAACCCCCCTTTCTTCTCCCCCCTCAGCCATAACACACAGAAAAAAAAAAATGACACCCTGCGCAAATATTAAACATCTTCCAAGGCCTATTCCAACATCTTCTTTTCTCGAACACTCTTTTACCCCGACCCCCCCCCCCCCTCCCCCTTCCTCTCTCTCTCCCCCCCTCTCCGTATCTCTCTCCCCATCTCGTCTGCGGCCTTGTCTCCTCAGAAGCCCTGGCAGCCGGATCATCTCCGTCTCTTAGTGTCAATTAAAAGTGAAATATCTGCATTTGTCAACATATCATTTGTGGTGGGCCCCGTGACGCGCCGCTGATTTGTCGGGCCGATTCCTGACACCGAGGGAGGAGAGCGCCGAGGCGGCCGTCTCCCTCATTAGACCCGGAGCTTGGCACCATGATGGCTGACACCGCCGGGAGGCTTCGCTCCCCGCCGACACGATACTAACCCGGGAACAGGCCTCGTCTGTCAGCCCCTGTCACTCGCCAGCCAAGCCATCCAGCCGGGGAGAGATGGAGGGAGATGGGTGGGGAGGGGGGAGGGCGGGGTTGGGGGGGGTGCACCCCTACGAGGGCCGGGGAGGAGGAGGAGATGATGCTAATAATGAAATGTATTTATATAGCACGGTTTTAAAACAGACATTTACCAATACGTGTCATAGTGTTGCCGATTCTGAGCACAGAGGACATGTAGCCACTGGCTGATGGTTTTGGGCTGATGGCAGCAGGTTATAGGTTGCTCCAATAATGAATTTACACCAGAGTTGCAATGTGCTTTAGCAGTCAAACAAAAGCAAACATCATAAAACGAGTAAAAATAACAAGGCACCACAAGATAAAGGAAAGAATAAAGGGTAAAAAAGAATACAGGGTAAAAACTGCATAATAGTAAAAAAAAAAATAGGTTAAAACTGTGGAAGTTGAGAACTAACATAATTCAATTGAAATCATTAAATACAATTGCAATTTCAATTCCCATATATGAGAGCGTAATGTACGACAAAATTAAAATGAAATAATCCAATTTTCATTTACATGTTGGAAAATGCACTATTACTGCCAAAATTAAAATGAAAACTCCATTGACATGTAGTTTCCCAGGCACTCCAAAGCATAACCATGCCCAATTTAAAATGAAATGGAACATTCACATTTGCAATTTAATTTCATTAATGTGGTCGCATTATTTAGGACAACAATAAAATGCAATCTCAATGTGTCAATTCCAATTTATTTATTTCAGGCTCGGTTTAAAACATCCATTTAAAGCAAGTAGTCCTCCATGAGAGCGATCCACAGTGAAACAACAATGAAAATAAGATTCTTGACAGGGAAAATTTTCTTGGCCACTAACGGAGCTAACTGATAAATGAAGCTCTTGCTGAATTCAGTCGGAAGAAAGACTAAAACATCATCTCCTCGAAGAAAAGCCTTCAGAGCTGACTTCGGTTTGTTTTTTTAAGGATTTTATGTTGCCCATTTCAGACAAAACTGATTCCAAAGCTGCATCGTTCCTTGAGAGCTGCCATTGTTGTTTCTGAAATTCAGCGGCGCCTTTCTTTGTTGTCCCCCACCAAAGGGGGGACTATGGATCGGTCTCTGTCCGTTCGTTCGTTCGTTAGTTAGTCACACTGTAACGTTGACTTTGTGCCGCTAGGGGGCGACATTCACAATGAATGGGGACTCAGCGGTAAAGCAGGTCATACAGTTAAAGTTATCATACAATGTGGGGGACAATGAATGGGGACTCAGTGGTAAAGCAGGTCATACAGTTAAAGGTATCATACAATGTGGGGGACAATGAATGGGGACTCAGCGGTAAAGCAGGTCATACAGTTAAAGTTATCATACAATGTGGGGGACAATGAATGGGGACTCAGTGGTAAAGCAATACAGTTAAAGTTATCATAGGTAACATAATAGTCTACAGAGACATCAGACTGGGTTGATGTGTTGAAGTGAGAGTCAATGGAGAATTTTTGGGCAAACCTCTAACCACAAGACACTGTAGTTATTGTACAGTTGTTGGACTGTTGTACTGTTATTGCATCATCACTGCACTGCCACTGTGCCTCAGTGTTGACTACTTATATCATATTACCACTTACCTACTGTGCAATACCATATATCACTTATCATTTAGCATTTATATTATTCACAACACTCACGCTCCTGGTGCTGTATGTTATATTGTATATTGTATTATAAATTGTATTGTAGTGTACATTGTGTAATGTATGGATTGTATTTATTGCGTATTGTAGTTCTTATATTTTGTACTGTACGGAGTAAAAACAGGACAATTACAGTTACTACATTTCAAGATATAACTTATAAGCCTAATTCTGAGGAGAGTAGGCAACAGAAATATATGGTCAATCTGTCCTTTCATTGTCCCATACCAAAATGCTTATACAATTTCACTTATATTTCAAGTACACTCAGCAATCACTGACTGACCCAAGGGTGGAACTACATCACTGGTGGGGGACAACATGTTTACTATTTGCTTGTTATCAACTAGTGCTCATAGTCTGAGCGGTGCTGAAAGCCAATCCAGTGGCTCTGGCCAGACGGACTCTGGCTAGTCCCCGGCTACGATTTGGCACGAAATTAGAGGAATCACTTTGAATTGCTCTGCTTGTTTGTATGGAAAAAAACAAGTATGTTAAGTATGCAAAAAACTGCTTCGCTAACTCGTGTAGTTGGGACTAAAATATTTGCCAGCAAACATTTTTTTTTTTGTCATGCATAGATTAGCCACTGCAGTGGGCGAGCATCCATCACTCAATATGAGGCTGACTAACCTGGATTTAGCTCCTGATGAAGACAAATTTACTGGAAACATAAAGATACAAGTAAAGAGAGGATCTTTTTGTGGGGAAAATAAAATATAATTGATTCTTGCTTCTATTAGTGGTTGTTTGCATTATGATGATCACCAGCTTGAGGTTGTGTGTGTGTGTGTGTGTGTGTCTGTGTGTGTGTGTGTGTGTGTGTGTGTGTGCACATGCATCAGTCTAATTTGTTGTCTACATCTCTCAGGTTTCCAAATCTCAGATGAAATTCAATGAAAGCTGATTAATCTTTCATGTTGACTCTGAAGAGGTGAGGAGACTGAGTGTATGTTTATGTTTATGTGTGTGTGTGTGTGTGTGTGTGTGTGTGTGTGTGTGTGTGTGTGTGTGTGTGTGTGTGTGTGTGTGTGTCAGACCTGGGTGCAATGCTACTTGCAAATAATTATTAGCATTCTTTTTAACCTGCTTGGAGTACCGGGAACATCTCAGCCAGGATTCCATCCCTAGCATTCCTGGCTCCTCCGCCCCCACACTGTGGGATGTGGGGAGGCCGGGTGTCCTGCTTCACCTCCCTTCATTAGGAGGAGAAGCACTGACCGAGCCAGCACCCACCCTGGGTGGGAGTCACTCAAAGACACAAAGGAATTCACCATTAGATCTTCAAAGAGACCCGGGAGGGAGTGGGGGGGGTGCAAAGTGGGAAATGGAGATGAAGAAGAAAATGTGGATGGGGGGGTTTTGAAGGCAGATATTGACATTTTTTTATGTGACAATTTTTTTTTATGATCAAAAATTTTCATTCCTTCCATCTACTATCTAATGCAATGAATGTGTGAAACAAGCAATTCCCTGATATTCCCTGACTTCCCCTCACAGAACTGATCAAATTCCCTGACTCTGCCTGTATGGAATATTCCAGCAATTCCATGACTTAATATATTTCCGTCAGTCTCTGCTGGCTCGTTGTTAAGTTGCAAATCCATGGGGGGAAGCTGATGGTATGAATGTATGTATCTGCATGAATGAGAAGAACTGCCGACTATGTACTGTATGCTCAGCAAAACCCTTCTCTGCATGATTCATGTTTAAAAGGTGTGATACAGCAATAGAAATTCAACACTTTCCACGCAAAATATGGATCTCCTTTTTATTTACTTTATTTTTCCTTCAACACAGTGTAAGACACGTTTCATACCCAATGACTAACAGAAGCATTTGGCATGGCGCCGTTTTTCCCACTATATACACAAAATTACAGTGTCGCTATCCAGTTGGATTGAAAGTATACATCTCCTTTTATAGAGCAATCATAGAGTACTCCTCGTATATATATAGACCAGTGTTCTCAGTACAAATGAAGAGTTTCATTCCAAAATGGGATATCCACCTTTTGGAAACAGTGACAACTACTCGATTTACATTTGAAAATGATTGATAGAGCAAAATCAAAACAAACTGTGAGATTTTTGAAGGACAGTAAGTGACTTGAAACATATTTACAGACTGGATCCTCAATGTTTTTGAGACGTTGAATGATGATTTTTTTTTTACTAAAATTAGGGCTGGGCGATATGGACAAAATCAAATATCACTTTATTTTTGAGGGATGAATATTGTAGGGATGACTATTGGTGCTTTCACAAAATATTTACACAATGAGATTTTTGATAAATAATCATCAGTAATGTGGATATAATAACTAAGTGGGTAAAGGCAAATAATAGAACAGCTAGAACAGTCTGGGAAGTTCAGAAAATGACATCACTTTACTGTAATGCAGCCTTTAAAACCAGGAAAAGACAACACTTATGCCATATCACGATATTACGATATCCAAAATCTAAGACGATATCTAGTCTCATGTCACGATATCGATATAATATCGATATATTGCCCAGCCCTAACTAAAATGGATATATAATGTTTTGGAGTAGAACTCTTCATATATTGTACCGACCTATGGTGTACTGTACACAGTACAGTTTTAGTAAAAACAGCTCCAGTGTAAAATCACTACCATTCTGTACATAGCTGAAATATTTATCATTCCTCTATGTATGATCTGTTGTACTCTGCAAGGTATAATACTGCTATATTTGTATAATACTGTAATGGCTTCTACAATACTTGAACAGAGCTGCTTCCCTGTATGCGTAATAGAGTACAATCCTCACAGCGAGTTTTCCTTCATTGATCTGTCCTTTGAGATACTTTACACAAAGGCTTAATCTGTCTCAACAGGGACGAATACAAAATAACCAGAGTGGCTCTGCTTGTGTTTCATGGATGCAGCCGAACATAAAGGCACACGCTAGCAACTCATCATGCACGCACATTTCCTGCCATCGTTTTATAATTACATTCGACAGTGATAGTAGACTGGTGTCTCGTATTCCGCTGTGACTTGCATATAATATAGTGTGCCATTGCTGTTAACGTTAAACTGGTACAACGCATCGATCTGCAGAAGTAGGTTAGTATTGTGTCAGCACCTTTAGCGGACAGTACAAGTGTCACGGTTAAGTGGTTTTAGTTATAGCAGCACCGGTGAGTACAGAGTGAAAGGCAAGTGAGTGGCGGGACGTCCTAGAGTACAAAGTGAGTACAGTGGCATCAGAGTTTAAAGTGGAACAACACTCAATTTAAGAATTCCTATATGTTAATCCTTTGGTCGAGGACAGTTCAATCGATGTTTGTTATCATGACAAACTTTCTCCCGAAGCTAGAAACCAGAGAAGACTCAAACTTGGGAACTGGAACAAAATGGCCTGGGAAATATGGTAATGGTGACTGGGTGTTTTCTGGGGATATGGCTATGTTCTCTGATTTAGAGCTGAGAACACTTTAATTATGAAAAATTGTGTAAAGACTTGGAAAAACTAGTTCTCTGGTTTCTGGAGTTGTCCTGAACCATAGGAATGACACAGAATTTCTTATATTAATTACTATTCCCATTTAAAGAGTAACTAAGCCCCACCCAAATCTCTGGTTAAGCCTGACACCTAATGGTGAAAAGTAGGGTACTGCACTGGCCATCTGCTATTGACTGGTCTTTGTGGCAGGTGATGTCACCTTCTATAGAGTACAACAGGTGGTACCCTGTACCCTCACCTGGCACAAAGACCAGCCAATAGCAGATGGTCAGTGCACTACCCTACTTTTCACTATTAGGTGTCAGGCTTCAGCACAAATTTGGGTTTGGGGTTTAGTTACTCTTTAAGATATTACACAAAAAAAAATAGAAAATTACAGTGACTTTAACTTTTGGAGCACATCACATTTTTTACGCAACACAAAGACATGGACAAAACACTCACAGCATATTTACATAGTGACAAAGAATGGGTACAGTGGTTTGCCTATTGAGCTACGCAGTGCACATCGATAGGATAATACAACGATTCTAAACATCGTAGTCAGATGCAAAGGGTGCAGTGATGTCCGTACTTTCATAGAGTTTGGGCGTCGGTATCGTTTAGACTAGTGGTGCTCTAACCATGAACCATGGAGTATGCAGGTTTTCATGCCAACCAAACACTACAGCAGGTGAATTTATGGATTAGCACACCTTCAACCAGAGAGGAGGAACTAATCGGTGAAATCAGCTGCTGAAGTGTTTGGCTGGAATGAAAAAAAAAAACAATATACATGTCCATGGCACATAGTCGAAGAACACTGCTTTAGACCAATGCCCTATTCATATGGGACTAGTTTTATGTGGGCCCCTCATGTAATTAATAAATCGTATAAGGTCAAGATTTTTTAATACGAATCGAAGTCTCTGTAATGTCAGCCATACATGTGATTTTTATCTTCCTCCTGTCATGGAAAATGAAGTCAGTAGTAGCATCTACAGAGGAAATTTTTTGAATGCATTTTTTGTTTTGCTTTGCTAAATCAGAAAGTGATGAATTGTAAAAAAAAAAATCTTAACCTTGTACTACCACGTCTGGGGCACCAGTGATTTCAGCAAATTTCATTATCGCTGGTGAATCCGTTTCATGACACCCAGAAGTTGTGGGCAATTCTTTAATTACATGAGGTCCCTGCATACTGTAATACTAGTCCTGTGTGAATAGGGCTTGAGATTGTCCTCAAGGGGACCACCGGGGTCAGAGAATCCTCGAACACTCTCCCCAGCAGGAATGCCTGAGTAATCAAGAGAAGACAGCCTCTCCCAGCCTCTGCACTTTTACCCGTCCATCTCTGAGGCTTAAACGTCAGTAGTTTCCCCAAGCGAAGGGATCAGCCATTGATTTATCCTCCAGCATCTGTCCTCTTAGGGCAGGAGGCCCCCGGCAGCATGGCACTGCAGTAACAGCATATGTCCTCTCCGCTCCTTTAGATACCTCCTGTCGACGTCAGCGTCTGAGACCCCGGGGCCCGCGGGCCTCAGATCAGCCTCTCCTCGGGGGGCACTTTGAGCACGCTGCCCATCTCCAGCCTCGCCCCCGCCACCTCCTGGGAGCTGGGGCTGTAGGTCCCCTCCGACTGGCGCTTCTTGCGGGCCGTCAGGATAAGGAAAAACACCGCCAGGATGGCCAGCAACATGCACAGCGTGGTCAGGGGGATGGCCACCGCCAGCCAGGGGACTCGCTCCTTATGCTGTTGTTTCTACAAGGGGAGAATAGAGTAGTAGTAGGGAGGCGTACTGATCAGTCTGATACCTATTAGTCAAGCTGTATTACCATTTGCTGCTGTAACAACCCAGTTACCCCACAGGTATTATTTAAAGATGAACAACAGTTCTTCATGTAAACAATGTGCATTTGTTTCTGTTCATTAATTTCAGTATGTTGTATGTTGTTAAGACCCTAGTGACTATGTTGAATACATTTATTACCATCAAAGATGTTCAGAAAGTCTTCATTTTGAATGTTTACAAGGCTACAGTGTTTACATCTGGATCTCAGTGCAGCTTGCAGAGGAAGCTCCGCCCCTTCATTTGATTGACAGCCTAAGTTGCAGGCGGTTCAGGTAACCATACCATCTAACTTTCTTAACCCACCAGCACATCATGTACTAGACTTTCCAGCTCAACATAGGTAGCTAGCAAGCTAACTTACCAGTCGAGTAAGAAGGATGCTAACTTCACTTTTCTCCAAGCTTCTCTAGTATTAATACAGTGTCTACTTTTATCCGTGAGTTTTCTCCACTCAACATTACGACCAGGTTTTTTGTTTCTTTGCTCTCTGAAAATTCTGTTGGTCATCTTTAAGCTTCATCTTGATTATTCAATTGAAGGATTAAATGCTTCTCTAATGGTTGAAAAATGTAGGTCATGTAGTTAAAATAAGCTAAATTGTCATAACCAGCATACGTACAGGTAAAGGTGAATTTAACCCACAGTGTATCAGTAAATATCTGCATGTCACTTACATTGCTTTCACACAGTGCACCGCTGTAGCCGGGCACACACATACACTGGAAGTGGTTGAGTCTGTCCAGGCAGGTGGCACCGTTGAGGCAAGGGCTGGACTCGCACTCGTCTATTTCTGTCTCACATCTGAAACACATCACCGGGGCTTTAACACAACGCTGTCTGACAGACCAGCAGCTCACACACATACACATTCCTAACCTTTGCACTTGGGACACGCTTTAAGACACACTTTCCCTCGACCAGGAGTGTGAGGAACGTGGAGTGTACTGTGCATATCGCTGCTCTCACCTGGCACCAGTGTATCCCGGCTTGCAGGTGCAGTTGCCCCCCAAGATGCCCCCCATGCAAACCCCTCCATTGAGACACTCTGTGTTCGCATAGCACGCCACCGGAGGGAAACGCCACCTATGGGATACACACAGACACTTTCTATTACGATCGAATATATGATTCTATGGTTTTACAATTAGGACTAGACCGATATATAAGTTTGCTAAATCGAATACCACCAGTCAGTGTCTCCCATGATTACATATTTATTGTAGAATTGATCAATACTACACTGGTTGTCTATGGGAAGACCTTAACCTGAGCAGATTCTAATGAGACATTTTGATCAGATTCCACATGCATGAATATGTATGACTCTCACTTTTTTTTGTCTGGATTTGAAGAGTTTTACTGCCCCATGATGGTCTAAATGCTGTTTCAGAGGCTAACATGAATACAATTCTGGGAGGCACAACATACGTATAATCAGCAACTTAAAGGAATAGTTCCCCCAAAAATGAAAATTCTGTCATCATCATCATCCAGTTCTTCAGAGTAGATGATGACAGTATTTTCATTTTTGGGTGAACTATTCTTTTAAAACCAGAAATATTTACACAGCTATTGGCCATATTGGTCAGTGGCCTCAGCAGTGTATTAGGTGACAGGGTGGCCTGGTGGTTAGAGATTGTCCCATAACAGAAATGCCACAGGTTTGATCCCAGCAAAACTAAATAAGTCCATTAACGCCCATGTGTTCTGTTATAGTGTCATTTACATTTACATTTTAGGATCTACCTGACTCTCTTATCTAGAGCGACTTATAATGAGTCCAACAGTAGATTAAATTTAAAGTCCTAGATCAACAAAACTGTGCAAGAGAAGGTGATACGAGGTACATGCTAGATACAAGTCTCAACTAAATGCCTAAAACGTAAAAATTTAAATGTACACAGAAAGCAGCAGCTTGATGAATCCTCAGATGTGTTGTTGTACTCACTGGCAACGCTTGCCTCTGTAGCCTTGCGGGCATGAACAAGTGTGGGTTCCCATGGCTTCCAGGCAGGTTCCCCCATTCACACAGCTGAACTGCTGACAGTCGTCCACCTCGTCCTGACAATCCTTGCCCATGTATCCAGGCTGGCAGTCGCACTGGTAGTCTGCCAGCAGGTCACTACATGTACCATAGACACAGGGGTCTGGCAAACACTCATTTATCTCTGACTGGCACAAATCCCCCTCCCATCCTGGGCTGCAGCTACAGTTGAAGTCGTTAAACTGGTCCTGACACACGCCCTGGTTGAGGCAGGGCTGGGAATCGCAAATCGGGGCGCCGTGGCATCCTACGATCGGCTCGTGCCCGCCCCGCCTGGAGAAGCGGGTCATCTGCGGGGGGTCCGGTAGGTTTATGAGCGGCAGGTAGACTCCGCCCACCCTCACCTCCCCTAAACATCCGGTGAAGTTCTCAGCCAGCCACACTCGGGTGTCGTTGAGGAAGTTGAGATTGCCGCCGACATCCAGGCTGCCGCCCGCCCTCTGCCCATCCACGGTGAGGCGCCAGCGGGACGCCGGCTGCGTGGGGTCGGCCATGGCCAGCTGGATGCGGTGCCACGCCCCATCAGCGACGGTCACGTCGCTGATGAAGGCCAGCAGCTCCGGACTCTCCCCGCTCCGGAGTTTGACCAGCAGGGTGGAGTTGAGCAGGCCCAGGCAGAAGACCTCGGCTCTGTTGCCGGCCCGAAATAAGATGCCGTTCTCGTCCCGTGTTCGTACATCCATAGTGATGTTAGTTACAGGGCTCACCAGGGAACTGTTGGCAAAATACTGGAGAGCGTTGTCCTGAAAGGTGGCTTCAGTTAAGCCTGGGGGAGGAGATGATCAGGTGAGCCATATGGAACAGAGTTATTGAAATCAAGCATTGTGTGTTTATATGAACTGCAAAAAATACCATCTTAGAAAGTAATGTAAAGGTGCTACGTGCATCAATTTAATAAATCATTAGCACATTTATTTTAAGACATTAGTATAATTGCAAATGAGACCATCACTGAGAAGACTGGCAGCCTGTACCAGCCTCTACATTGCATTTTACTTTGTGTGCCACCGGGTCGGATATGGTACTGCTGAATTGCTTTATGGCACAAAACAGGAATAGGGTGCTATTCTTCCAGCATAAACAGAGCTAAAGCTGAGACAGAAGCAACCAATCATATCAACCATGGTCTCATTTGTCTACAGTAGTTACCCAAAGAATCACAATGAATGAGAATGAGAATATATTTATTGTCAGATATGATTTTGTTCAGAATCCCATGACTATCTGTATTGTAGTTAGAGAGATAACAGTCAAACTATGATCAAAACAGTCATTCTTCTGCATTCTCTAATTGTGCTAACTTCTTGCAAATGAAATAATTCTGAAATTCATTAATTTGCTGGGGACCCCCTGGAACTCTCTCAATGACCCCTGGTGGTCCCCGGACCCCATGTTGAGAACCACTGCCCTATGCGATACAAATAAACTTGACCTGACTTGGCATGATAAAATGACAACACAGCTGAAAGGCGCACTCACACTCATAACCATCCGGCAGCTCGACACAGCGGACTCCATCAGAACAAGGGCTATCGACGCACCATAGACGGGTCTCACAGTTCCTGCCTGAGAAGTTCATGGGACAGGCACACTTGAAGTCATTCCAGGTGACTTGACACTGTCCGCCATTCAAACACGGCTTATCCTGTGGAGAGACACACACAGACACACACACACACACACACAGATGGATGGATTAGACGATCGTTTGCAAAATCTCTCACCTGATGCGACCGCGTAGGTGCAAGCTGCAGAGAGGATTGAGCGTTCACTTACAGATCACAGGGGTTCAGCGCCAGCTCAGCGTTAGCCGGGACGCAGCGATACAGGACATGGCACAGCAAATGCTATCAGACAACACTGAGCCGGCATTGGCCTTTTATTAAAAGTCAGTTATCAGAGTCAGTTATCATTATTATTATTTACATCCTGGAGGAAACACTGAATCCTTGACTACTTTGGGGGGAATTTTTGGCATGAAAATGATCAAGTTTAGAGATACTGAATATTGTCAAAAATATTGGCTATTGGCAACTTTAGTCCAAAATGTATATACCTGAATCATAGGTTAATCACCATCTAAAAGGTAAAAGATCATCATGTGCATAGTTAAGATCAGGTACATTACCCCTTGCTATTGAAAGTGGACAATACAATAACACTCCGGAGGAAGAGCAACTATGTTCACTCTGCGGCTTAAATGAGATTGAAAATTAAATTCACTTTATGTTTTATTGCCCTATATATAATGATTTGAGAATTAAGTTGTGTGGTAAGCTAATTCATTGTGATTTATTTCTGATGGAGAAGAAACTAGTCATAGTTTAGAAACTATGAGTTTGACCCTGCCCAATATATCTCCAAGGCGTGGGAAAGAAAGAAGGAATCCTTATTCATTTTGAATTCTGAATGAGATATTGGATACTACGATACTGAACTTCATTGTTTGTAATGTAATAAAAAAAGTAAAAAAGTAAAAAAAAAGTGAAATGTAGACGGACAACATGCATTCTATGTTTTCATCATTGTACCATTGTACGTTTGATCACTTTCACTTACAGTGTCTTGTAAGCCTGTGTGGGCTGAGCACCAGTATGGTGTATGACACTATAATAAAATGACAGCAATCAATCATATATCCTTATCGGCCTTCAACACCTACATCAATCAAGCCCTTCTCTCTACATTTTAGATCACTGATTCTCAACCTTTTTCATATCAAGGACCCTAATTTTGTCGACTTTAGAGCCACCCCCATTTGATGAGATTTGTCTCTCGGACCCAAATCTGAGAATATTTTTATTGTTAGATATGATTTTTTCCAGAATCCCATGACTGTCTGTATTGTAGGTAGAGAGATAACAGTGAAACTATGATCAAAACAGTCATTCTTCTACATTCTCTAATTGTGTTAACTTCTTATAAATGAAATAATGGTGAAGTTTAACAATTCATCAATTTGCTGGGGACCCCCTGGAACCCCCTCAAGGACCCCTGGTGGTCCCCGGACCCCACGTTGAGAACCACTGTTTCAGATCATTTTGAGGGGTGAGAAAAGATATTACGAGTGCTCAAACTCTGAAGTTGTACTGATGACCATATATGTATACTTCTACTTTACCTTGCAAGTGTCATCACTGTGGCATCCCTGTAGCACATCCTCCTCTTTGACTGAACGGTAAACCTCCACTCCCTCTGGATGATCTCCCATGGTCAGATGCTTGTGGTCCAGGCGAACGTCCTGCAGGCAGCCCTTGAAGTTCCCCCCCCAGGACGTGGTGTTCTCGTCCGGAGGCAGCCCTCCTAGGTACGCCGCGTCCCCCGCCTCCACGCTCACGTTCCCCAAAGCGCGATGGTTCCCCGCCTTGGCGAAGACCACGTGGCCGTAGCGCACCTCCACCGTCACCAGCTCGCTGCGGCCGTCGGTGACGAGCGCGGCCTCGGACAGCAGCGTGGTGTGGGGGCTGTAGATGGCGACGGTTCCCTCCTTCAGGTAGACGGTCAGGTAGGGCTTTCCTTCTCGGCGGAGCTGCAGGAGCACACCGTTGTGCTTGAGGGAGCGCATTAAGAAGGAGATGGTGAAGTTGTCTCCGTGGGTTTCCAAGATGTCGAAGTAGGCGAAGCTGGTGGTGTTCTCGTGACTGAAGGTCCAGGATGGGTATTCTGAGAGAGGCAAGCACAGTGTTGTTAGTAACTTAGCATTGACAAGTGTTAATTGAGTTGTTTGTTCACTCATAGAGCTGATATGGCTCTGGGTCAGCTATCTGACGTGTTAAATTAAGGGTGTGGAACATTGGCATGGTCTTTATTAAAGCATCCATGAAATGAACTCCCATTACTTTTACTTCCTGGAGTATCTTTAATGGTGACCTCATGCTGCACCAGTAGTCGTAAATATAAATTCCAGCCAATAAATCCAACACAGTGCCACCCCTCCGCCCCTTCCATCAACTAAAACTGCCTTTCTCTTCCTAACTGATATTCCATTGGTTTACACTTTCAAATGATCCCTCCCTGGTCTTTATGCATTTTGTTGTTTTTGCACTCTGTGTTGCGTTTTAAAGCTGCACTAGGCAATTCGGACATTGGCTGCCCCAAGAGGTAACTAAATGTATTCTTCTTAGAGTGTGAATGGGGACATTAGGGGACACCTTTGGATTTCACTCTGGGACACTCTTTTCCATTGCAGCCTCACTTGTCCACTTATGTTGCCTGAAGAGACGGGTGGATTTCTACATAACAATCTTGCCTTGTGCAGTTCTAATGTCATTTGGTTCCTGTGCCCAGTTCACCTGTGACTCTGTCGAGCTGTCTTTTTTTCACCTTCTTTTCAGTTTTTAGCATTTAAATAATAAAATAAATTTACATCTAAACCTAGAAAACCATTTCCACAGTAGATATTTGATACCTACATTTTCAAAATAATGTTTGCCACTTAAAACTGATGCTGCAGGCTATTCTGTCGAGTAACCTAATGCAGTTTTTTTAGGTTATGAATCTTACATAATCTTACATCTAGTCTGACACAGGAATGACAAAATGGCTGTACTATATCTTCATTTGGAGGCCCATTTTATCCCTCTACCATCCTATCCCTGCACCAGTCTTTGGAAATACATCTGGCACCTGAAATGTACCTTGAACCTTGAGGTTTAGAGTATTCCTGCATCCGTATGAGATATCAGTACATTTACCTTCCTCACAGATTTCCCCATAGTAGGGCCGGTGGCATTCACAGCTGGCACGAACCCACATATCCACACATTTCCCACGTTGTGAGCAGGGGTCCACCTCGCACCAGTCTTTCTTGGTGCATCCCAGTTCCATACCCCTGTTCTCCTCTCTGCTGAGGTCCTGAGGCAGCAGCAGCCTATGGTCAACTTGAAAGTCCTCCATACAGCCAATGAACCCCCTCCCACTGGCTGTGCGGGCCAAATATTCCTCTGGTGCCCCTCCAACAAACAACTGTCGGAAGGAGCTGCGCTGGAGGAAGATGAGATGGTTGTAGCCTTCGTTCTTCACTGTGCACCCTTTTCCATCCTCACATCCAGGACCTTTCACAACCAGAACCAGCCTGTCGTCCATGGTCACAGTGGCCTGGTGCCATTCTCCGTCATTGACCGGCTGAGGGTGGATAACCTGCAGCACCTTCCCTGACTTCACCCTAGCCTGGAGGAAGCCCTGCACTAGCTCCAGGGAGACAAAGCGCTCCACGGTGCCCCGGTAGTACAGCACCATGTCGGGCAGAGTGCTCTTGAATCGGAGCTGCATGTGGAGCCCCTGGTCCTGGTCCTGGTCGTGGCGGTCAGTCTCTCGCCGGGACCTGTCGCCGGACACGGGCAGCTGGATGTGGACGTAGCCCTCGGAGTTAAACGAGAAGGTGGTGGAGGTGTTGCAGCGCTCCCCGCTCCAGCCGGGCGGACAGAGGCAGGTGTAGTTGTGCTGTCCGTCGTCGGTCAGCAGGGGGACGCAGGTCGCTTCGTGTTGACACTGGTGGCCTTGGCAGCCGACCAGGCGGACGTCACAGTCGCGCCCACCCCAGGGCTCCAGGCCAGGCTCCGGCTCAGGGCAGTGACACCTATAGGAGTTGGCAGCGTCTTCGCACGTGGCGCCGTTCTGGCAGGGATCGCTCTCGCACTCGTTGATGTCCACCTCACAGTGAACGCCTGCGTGGAGGATAATACAGCGTTTCAGAGACTGACATTTACAAAGGGCTACAGATAAGGGTGCTGTGCTGCATTTCTCATGTGAGGGTGGTTAACATAAGAACTATGCTGTTTATTTTAGCCATACTGATCCAACTCCCACTCCCTCTTGGTTACCTAAACACTTGGATCACAATGGAAAAAAGTTAGGTAGTTTCCATGCCATCTTGAAAAATAGTGCTCTATACGTGTTGGCATGCTGCATTTTAACCTATCAAATAAATCCAGTTAATCAATCAAACAACAAGAGACTGTACTGAGTGCCTGGAAAGCCAAACTAAATAACTTAATTAGATGCAGAGCTAAGCATGCACACACGCAAATAAACAGACACAGGTTTGATTACACAAGCAAGAAGATTTCCATCATCATCATTTGCAGATGAGGAAATGACTGCAGAAAATGGCCAATAATTGCACAGTGAGTGATGAATTAGATTTGGAATCTTCCTTAACACAATTAAAGCAATGTCTGTGACACTGATTGGATCAGCCGGACCTTTGAAATATTGTCAAATAAACTCAGGTTACTTATGCGGCACAAACAAATACAGTTCAGCTATCTGCAGGTTGTCGATTCAGACACCAAGCAGCAGTCAGAGCCTCCTCATCAAACCGCATTCAACATTAAGCCCTGGCAGCACCAGTCAACTTGCATTACCATAGTCCTTTAAAATACTCTACACTCGAGGAACCCTAAAGCTGTTCGTCCTGTCTGTGCCAAGACTCCGCCCACACACACACACACACACACACACAAACGCACAACTTTTCTTTTTTAAATGTAGCACTAAAAAGCACCATACTGTACCTGCCAGCCCCCAAGGCCCACAGCAGCACAGCAGCAGCAGCAGCAGCAACCTCCTTCCCCCCATGATGCACTGAGTCAACAACCAGCACACTCCTCACACTCGTAGATGACAGAAGTGACACAACCAGGTCCTCTCTCTCTCTATCTCTCTCTCTCTCTCTCTCTCTCTCTCTCTCTCTCTCTCTCTCTCTCTCTCTCCCTAGCTTACAAAGCAGAACTGTCTGCTACTCCTCCACTCTGGACCAGGCGGACAGGCAGGAGTGATTACAGGCAGCCCTTCCCACCTTTTCTCTTCCTCCCTGTCTACCCCTCCCTCCATCCCTCCGTCCACCCCCCCCCCCCCACCCCACCCCACCCCTCCCTCGCCCCCGCCTTCTCCTCCTCCCCTCCTGTCTGCAGCCCAGCCCGAGCAGAGCAGTAAGCCTCCAGCCCTCCAGCTGGCTCCTGTCAGTGTTGACAAGGAGGAATGCAGCGCTGCAGTCCCTCCCTGGGATCGATGCGCCGGCCTGCGGATGCCCACTAGCGGCGGGAGCTATTATAATGAACAGGAGGGAGGTGCTGGAGGCGCTGGAGGTGCTGGAGGTAGGGGGGGACCAGGCCTAAGTTAGACCGATATATGAGGCCGATATTGATCTTTTATTAAAAATTGGGATATCAGCCAATCCGTGTCGTCACCAGTTTGTTTGATTACATATTTATTGTAGAACTGATCAATACAACACTGGTTGTCTATTGCAGTGGTTCTCCCGGACCACCAGGGGTCCTTGAGAGGGTTCCAGGGGGTCCCCAGCCAATTGATGAAGTGTTAAACTTCACCATTATTTGATTTACAGCAAGTTAACACAATTAGAGAATGTGGAAGAATGACTGTTTTGATCATAGTTTCTCTGTTATCTCTCAACCTATAATATAGATAGTGATGGAATTCTGGACAAAATCAAACAATAAAAATATTCTCAGATTTGGGTCCGAGAGACATAATCTCATCAAATGGGGGTCCGTGGCCCTAATGTGGACTAAATTAGGGGTCCTTGATATGAAAAGGTTTGAGAATCACGGGTCTATTGGAAGCCCTTAACCTGAATTGATAACATTTTGATCAGATTCAACATATGTCTGAATATGTTTTATTATTTTTAGTAGTAGCAGCAGCAGTAGTAGTAGTAGTAGTAGTAGTAGTAGTAGTAGCAGTAATAGCAGTACTAGTTGTAGTAGTAGCAGTAGTATTATTATTCTCCATTTGTCCTCTAGGTGGCACTTCTAAGGGCAGCTGCATGAATTTGGGCTCCAAGATTTTTTTTTTTTTTGCTCTATTGATTTTAACACAGTATTAACTAAGAAATACATAGACAAATCAAATCTTTGAAAGACAACATGGGTAATCTGAGGGCCAAGACATGTGGATGAAATCCACCTTCAGGGATTTTGGATGGATTCTAGGAAACGTGGCCTTCTCCTTCATAGTGGATCTGGATGGTGACTACTACTGGAAAAGTCAATGTTCCTGTTTTTCTGGTGATAATGGCACAACTCAGATATATCGCCAATACACATTTCTTAAGAAGCCTGAGGAAACTTGCTACGCCCCTGGCCTCGGAAGTTAAGTCAATACTTCAGCTCAGTGGATATTACGACTTAGGGGTGGAAAGCTGAAAAAAATGTTATTCGTCCAATACGTTGGACGTATTTAAATGACCTATTTATTTTAGGGTTTATGTTCTGAATTTCATGCTTTTGCTTATGATGTTGATCGCTGTAATGTCTGACGCGTTTCAGGATTCACTGTTTAAAAACTGTGTTTTTATGCTGTGTATGTTGTACCCTGCCTTGTCAAACTTTAACAAATGAAACTGAAACTGAAATCCTGGGTTTCAATGGAGAGATTTAGTGTCCTTTGGTCTACATGCTGTTTCAGAGGCCTTTCCAAATACTTACACTAACACTAATACTTTTGGGGTTTTTTTGGCATGGAATTTGTCAAATTTAAAGAAACAAATCAGCAAAACATATCCAAGAATACAGGTATCGGCCTTGAAAAACCCATATCGGTCTCACCCTAGCTGCTAACCCTAAGCATGACCCAAGCAGAGTGAGTAGGGCATAAGAGGGGTTCATCTAAATTGGCTTAGCAGCCAGCTACAGAGGCGACTGGAGACCACCTAACGCACGTGGAAAGTCAACCTCTTGCGCACGTGCCATAGAAAGCTAATAGGATCATATTTTTGTGCCATATGGGGGGTTTTTCCCTCTATATTTGGTTGCTGTTGCACAACAGCGGTATGTTTACTCCGCAGCATACCAGAGGGATGAAATGCAGCTCATTTGGGGAAAAAAAGGGCCTTGTTTTTCTCCGAAGAACTTCTCGTATCTTCTTTTATTCAGTCGGCCTTAATTAGGCTCATAAGCGGCTTTGCCATAATCTCCCCTCCCCCTGATAAATTTCTTGGGAGACCCCCGTTTAATGCCCAAGCTGGACAGCTGACATATGGCAGCTTCTATTGGCTTTGTTGTTTTTCTGCTATGTTCCCCCATACCATATGCCCTCTCATCCCGTCCTATCCCCCCGCTCTGTTATGGCCCGCCACACAGTGCGTGGCCGTAATACTGTTAGCCAATTAGGTTCTCATTTTGTCGACGAGAGATTTTTTGGCGGAATTCCTCCCTTCTAAGTCCAGATTGTGTGTTTCAAGGTCAGGTTTTTTGGTGCGATTTCCCCCCTGTTTTGAGCGATGCAGCGACAAATCTCCTCTAATGAGGAACTAATACCTTGGCAGGCCGTGAGGAATGATCGGCAGGAGGAGGATTAGCGCTTTTATTGTTTGGCCGAGGAGATTCGGGGACCTGGCACGGGAGGGTTATCATGTCTAAACTGGCTGATAGTGAGCAAGAAGCGGGTCAGGCCGAGGGTGTTTGGTTAGGAGATAAGGAGGTGCTCCTACCTGTGAAGCCGCCTGGACACACACATTGATAAGAGTTGACCAGATCCTCGCAGCTTCCCCCATGCCGGCACGGATTGGACTCGCACTCGTCCACATTCACCGAGCAATTGTCTCCTGCAAGAGGGAAAGTTGTGTCACTTCTCTGCTCGGAAGACAATGATCTTCTAGAGAAACTTGGATGACTTCGGTGTCTACGCTCTAACGGGTTAAGTTGACCAATGGGATCAAGTGAAAGGTCTTACCGGTGAACCCTGGCGGACAGTGGCAGATGAAGCCAGCCGCATCCTCATAGCTGAAATTGGCTGTGCTGAGTTCAGGCAGCGTCCCGTAGTTCAGGACGTCGGAGCGCTGGAAACACTCCCCTTCGTTCTCACAGGGAGTCAGCTCACACTCGTCTATATCCACCTGGCAGTTCTCCCCCTCATAACCTGCACACACACAAATATAAATGCATGCACATACACACACACATTTCAGAAGCTCTGACATGAGAGCGATTTAAGGACATTTAAGGATACAAAAAGCATCGTCTAGTTCAGTGGTTCTCAACGTGGGGTCCGGGGACCACCAGGGGTCCTTGAAGGCATTCCAGGGGGTCCCCAGCAAATTGATGAATTGTTAAACTTCATTATTTTGTCATTTTAGAATGACTATTTTGATCATAGTTTCACTGTTATCTCTCTACCTACAGTACAGATAGTCATGGAATTCTATACAAAATCATATCTGACAATAACAAATATTCTCAGATTTGGGTCTGAGAGACAAAATCTCATCAAATGGGGGTCTGTGGCCCTAATGTGGACTAAATTAGGGGTCCTTGATATGAAAAAGGTTGAGAACCAGTGGTCTAGTTACTAGCTGTTTGGCCCTTTTTGTTAGGCCTGCAGTCTAACACACACACACACACACACACACACACACATTATGACAGCAAAAATCACAGCAAGACTGCACACGTCTGCATCTTTCCCTGTCGCAATGTGCTCATGCAACACTTTTCATAATTCAACACAGCCCTGAAAGATTTAAATAGTGACGCACTGCTGTTTCCATACAGTTCTGCCCTAAATGGCATTGTGGTGCAAAAGCACACCCCTGCTCTTCACCCCCCTTCTTGTCCTCTAACCTCCGGGCTCGTAATATTCAACTCTAATCTGTTTGATTTATGCGTGGGAAACCCCAAAAGGAGACTCTTTATGTGCACAGCTTCTTACTAGGCTTTTTATGATACCTGGAGCCTCTAGCGTTTTGTTTGCTTTGATTATATGCTTGATAGTAAAATGTAGAAGATATGTACTTCATTCACTGGGGCTTCTGCATTTTCATTGAAAATTTACATAATGTAAAGACTGTAAGTTATTTGTATATAATGCCAGTGGTGGAAAGTAACTAAGTACATTTACTCAAGTACTGTACTTAAGTACAATTTTGAGGTACTTGTACTTTACTTGAGTATTTCCATTTTATGCTACTTTGTACTTTTTACTCCATTACATTTATTTCACAGCTATAGCTCTAGTTAATTTTCAGATCAATATTTTATATTTAAAACATTTGATCATCTTTATAAAATAACTATAAAATAGCATTGTTATAGATTAGACCACCCAAAAGTATAGCTAAATTGTTAAGATTAGCTTCACGTTGACAACTTTAAAATGCTGCTTACATGTACATGTATGTCAATAAATCAGTATTTATATTCCAATAATTTATGAAAAATAAAAACTCTAAATGGGGACAGTTTGCATAATGAGTATGTTTACTTTGATACTCTAAGTACATTTTGCTGCCAATACTTATGTACTTTTACTTAAGTAAGATTTTGAATGCAGGACTTTTACTTGTAATGGAGTATCTTTACATTGTTGTGTTGCTACTTTTACTTAAGTAAAAGATCTCAGTACTTCTTCCACCACTGTATAATGCATAGTGTAACATATTTAGAACAAGTTATGATAAGCTATAGGCTACCAAACAGTAACTATGTTTGACTGACAACTACATGTTTTGTTGTCAGTGGTTGAGCTATTTGGTTTATACCAGGGTTAGACAGTCATAGTTTTCCAATAGAGGTCTCTCTTGCGGATGATAATGATGCACTCTATGGCAGCCATAGTGGAGCCCCCCATGTCTTGGCAACAACGGCTGAGAACAGGTGATTACATTTCAACTTGGTCATCTCAACTTCTGAATAGACATGGTTAATTTCTGTGCTGTTTTTAACTGGGAACTGAACATTTCATCACTGATATATCTGATTTATGTAGTGTTTAGATAATGTCAGCTTGTAACGTATCTAGTAGCAGCTAGGGTTACGTAGCTACTTATGTGTTAACATTGGGCATTGGGTGCTTTGCTAAATTAGCCTGCCGGCTAGTTAGCTAGCTAACAGCCAGAAAACAACAATTTATTCCGGTTCACTTAACTGACTTATCAAGCTACAACTCAGTGTTTCGGAATAGAGATGACTAAATTGGCCTATATCCATACCACATCAATCTTTTTCAGCTATCTCTCTTATTTCTTGCCTGGTTGTTATATTTAGGCATTATTTCCACACAGCCATTTCCAACATGGCTCCATCATGGAGGTCCATTGGAGAATTAATCCCAATGTGATTTGTGATGCACAAAAGATGATGGCCTAATGCAGTTTAAGAAAATAAAATTCTGTCTTAAAGATATAAGATAAATCTTGGCACACAATTATTGTCTATCAGCAGCTTCAATCCAAAAATATTAGTATCAATATCAGTTTCAGTATCAGTATCGGCCTTCAACAGCCCATATCAGTCGAACCATGGTGTGAGTGTGTACCTGGCCAGCAGAGGCAGCTGTACTGGTTGGTCCCCTCCAGGCAAGTGGCTCCATGCTGACAGGGGTCAGAGGAACATTCTGGAATATCCTCTTCACAGTGGTCGCCTACGAAGCCGGTCCCATCACAGTCACATTCATAGCTAGGGAACAGCAGAGACAGATGCTGTTTTACACTACAAAGACCAATGGATTTGGGAGGGGGGGGGGGGTCGAAGAGAGGGCCAAGAAGCTGTCAAATGAGGGAGCTAAATATGATTTTGAAAATCTTACAACACTGGTTTGTACAGAAATTGGGTGTAGGAACATTTTGAAAGCTGGAATATTTTGATCTAAAATTCAAAACAGCCGTCAATCAACAGTGGCTTGGCCTTTCTGGTGCCAAGAGGAGCTGGAGGAAAAACAACTAAACAAGATGACACATATAATGAACAAAGATTTTATAATCCAAGCATAATAATAATATTTTGAATCTAAATTATTTAAAGAGCATTTTACAATAGTGTTGTAGATTTTCACAATAAAAATACTGCATACTGTATGGTCAAAATATCACTTTTGTCATGTGACAAACTGCGCAATTCCAATTTTGGTGATTTTAATTTTTTAACTTCAACTGAAAGATTATGATTCCTCTATGGGTTGATATTATTATACAATCTTGCAGCTCATGAAACTATTTTAAAACCCATTGAAAAACTCAAAAATGCGTGCTGGTCAAGGTAAAAACCAGGCTGTTTTTCATAGTTAACATACTGTATAACACTGTTTCATACTTTGTTTTGGTCCCCAGCTGTCTTATCCTCAGCCTCAATCCAAAATCCTGTATCATCCCCCCCTGCTCTCATCAGCTTTTCTACCAGGTATTCACAACATCCAGCCATCTAATGACTCATCATCATCACCAACAGTAAGTCGATTAACTCTTATCCCTGGTCAACTTTAATGTCTGCCATGACGCCCCAGGCTGGCACAACACACTGCTGGATGACACATTGGGGTTAAGCTTACCTGGATCAACACGAGTGGGAAATAGAACAGGCAGACAGGCAGAGACAAAGAGATATGGAAATTAGGCATAGACCAATGTTCCAGTTTGCTTTTGAACTTTGCTATTTATTAAAAATCGCATATTGGCCTGTCAGAGGTTCCCCTCTTAGTCAAACCCCTAGTCAAACTCAATATATAGGTCTAACCCTGATTATAATGTGGCATTTTGATCGGATTCCACACAAGTAGGCATTATTTTATAGCAGATGTCTGACCAGAGGAATCATTCCAGGGTGGTGTGGAGGATTTTACTCAACAGTCTGTAAAACCTGCAGTGAAATCTGCCTCACCCTGCCTCAAGGAGTTGCTAACCCTAAAAGAATTTCATCATTATAGTTTTCAATAGAGAGTTTTAGGGCGTTTTCACACCTATAGTTTGTTTGCTCTGGTCTGAATCTTGATGAGTTTGTAAACTTGGAGCGTTTTCCCCTTGGTTCGGTTTCTTTTCACACGGAGAAAAATCCAAGCGAACCAAAATGCATCAATACAAATCACGTGAGAACGTTCACTCCTCTTATTGGTCAGATGTGTCTGGGGCGGGAGCAAGAAAGTAAATACAGGAAGAAGGTCCTGTGTTCTGGACTAGTGCACATTGCTATGCAACACGGAGCAACGGCAGAGTTGGCATTTGCTCATAACTGTTGTAATTATCTGGGCAATATACCAGGCAAAACTGTACCAGCAGAATGCCAAATGCACTTCGAGGGAAATGTCTTGAAAATGCTATACTGGCTATACCTGGCTTTACCTGCTATACCTGCTATACCTGACTATACCTGCTATACCTGCTGTACCTGCTATACCTGCTATACCTGCTGTACCTGCTATACCTGCTATACCTGGCTACAGGAGCCGTTTAGCTCAAACTTGCAGAGTAAATTGAGTACACCTGGTAGTTGGGTCAGATCAAGGTCGGATCACGTTCCCACCACAAACAAACCGATCCAGGGTTCGTTTGGGACTGGACCGAGACCACCTCCTCGAAAGGGTCTCGGTGCGGTTGGTTTGGTCTGCACCCGAGTGCGATTACTGTGTTCACACCTACCCGAACAAATCACACCAAGGGGGAAAACGAACCAGAATCCGATTTAACCGGACTAAAAGTGCAGGTGTGAAAACGCCCTTAGTGTCCCATGATGGTCTAAATGCTGTTTCAGAGGCTTTTCCACCTTGACAAGGATAAAACTCCAGGAGAAACTCTGAATCCTCTTGGAATTTCTTGGAAAAACCTATATCAGTCTAACCCTTATAGAGGTTTGGACAGTATGGATACGTGGGTGTATGTGTCACCGTACCTGTTGACCAGGTCTACGCACTTGCCCTCGTTCAGACAGGGCGTGCTGGAACATTCGTCGATGTTGACCTCGCAGTCTCGGCCCTGGAAGCCGGCCATACACTCACAGGTGTAGGCGGCGACGTGGTCCCGGCAGGTGGCGCCGTTCTGGCAGGGGTGCGCCTCGCACTCGTCGATCTCCACCTCGCAGTTAATCCCTTCAGGAAAACAGTATGGGAAATGGCAACGGGCCAGGCCATGAGATCGGCAACACGCGTAATGATCTTAGCGCACAAACAGACACACACAATGACACGGCAGCAGCCAGGGCCTCAGCTGCAGAGGGCAACGTTGACACATGGGGAGTCCAACTAGGTAAGTGCATGGTAGAAGTGTTAAAACTGTCAGTTGTGTTATGTTTAATACCCACAATTTGCTATATTCTTGTTTCTTCTTTCCTATTACTATTTGCTGCTGAAATGGCCCAACTCAATAAAATTTCATCTAATCTAATGAGAGTGTCAGTGAACTGCCTAAAGGGTAAAGAGTTAAATGTCTATGCAACACTATTCTAACAGATAAGAAAGATATTCCAGGACAAGGAGTAGAAGGTATGGAAAGAGAGGGGTCTTTCCATGACAAACTGATGTGGGTTAGACTGATATACAGTATGGGGCCCGATATTCAGATATTGGCCTTTTATTCAATATCAGATATTGACCAGTCATGATCTAATGCAGCATTTTGATTAGATTCCACATTGGTATTCATTGTTTCATATCACATGTTCGACCAGAGAAATCATTCCAGTGTGGTGTTTGAAGATTTAACTCAACGGCTGTAAAACCTGCAGTGAAATCTGCCTCATCCTGCCATAAGGAGCTGCTAGCCCACCTAAAACAATTTCATTAGTCTGGGTTTCAATGGAGAGTTTTAGTGTCCTGTGATGGTCTGAATGCTGTTTCAGAGGCTTTTCTACCCTGACAAGAAGAAGATTCTGGGGGAAACACTGAATACTTGTGATTCTTTGGAGTTTCGGGTATGAAAATTGTGAAAATTTCAAGATACTGAGCCATTGCAAACTCTAGTTAATAACCCTGATCTAGAGAGTTCCTCACCTTTGAAGCCTGGCACACAGTCACAGCTGTAGTGATCCACCTCATCCACACATGTAGCGTTGTTCCGACAGGGTCGCGAGGCGCACTCGTTGATGTCCAGCTCGCAGTGGGAGCCTTGGAAGCCAGGCACGCAGAAACACTGGTAGGCGTTGACCCCGTCTTTGCAGATGGCCCCGTTCTGACAGGGCTCGGACCGGCATTCGTCTGTGTTCTCCTCACAGTGCTTTCCGTGGAACCCAGCAGCACACTGGCACCGGTACCCGACGTCAGGGACATCGGTACAGGTGGCGCCGTTCTGGCACGTCCCCTCAGAGCAAAGGGTGACGTTATCCTGGCAGTCCTCGCCTCCCAATCCGAAGGGACAGTGGCAGGAGAAGCCATTGACTCCATTGACGCAGTGGGACCGGACGCCTTCACAGGGCTCGCTCGCGCATCCGTCCATGACCCGGGTGCAGTTGGCTCCCGTGAAGCCGTCCGGGCAGTGGCAGGTGAACTCTTCGGTCCCGGGGGCGCTAGTGCAGTTGGAGCAGGGTGCCAGGATGCAGGCGTCGTACAGCTCGTCGCAGTTCTTGCCCATGTACCGCACCGGGCCTTTGGGGCACAGGCACACATAGTCGCCCATGTGGTCGAGGCAAGTGGAGCCGTTGTTACAGGGGGATGAAAGGCATTTGTCGGCTGAGACTGTGCACAGTAGCCCTGGAAAGGAAGAACATTGGTAGTATTAAAGTGGTACTTTGAGTTATATTTTTCAAATTCTTCACTTATCTCATACTGCACATATTTCACATCTTTGGTATATTGTCAGATTGTAAAGTTTTTCATAAATTTTTCCTTTGCCTCGTTGAGTGTAGAAATGAAAGCAGGAAAAAATTTGAATTACAGCATAATGAGGGTGTACAAAATAATAGCAGTAGTTCTACTGCTATTATTTTGAATTACAGCATAATGAGGGTGTACAAAATAATAGCAGTAGTGTACTGCTATTATTTTAGCCTTTGTGACCTTTCTACACTCAACGAGGCAAAGGAAAAATTTATGAAAAACTTTACGATCTGACAATATACCAAAGATTTTAAATATGTGCTTTCATTTCTACACTCAACACGTTTGAATGCTGAAATGGTTGGTTGTGTTATGTTTAAAGTAACGATCTATAATATTTTTACATTTCAATTTAAATAAATGTGTGATTTGCTACTCTCTCTCACCGACTGATATGACACAAGAGTGATCCAACCTATATCCGGTTCATGAAAACTTTAACATTTGCTGTTCTTAACACCCGGTGTCTGGTAGCTCTTTCCTGGGAAAAATCCTCTGCCGCACAGGAAGTGATGTGTTTACGTTTCTTGTTTGTTTGGAATAAACAGAAGAACTAGGTAGAGACGTCAAAGTACTGGACATACTGTTTGATTGACAGGTGATCTCTGGGAAGAGCAGTGCAGAAAAAACAAAGCAATGAGCGCTGAGCAACATTTTTTTTTTAAATGATTACCACTTTAAAATCAGTCGATTAATCTCAATAGCCTAAAGAAATACTCAGAATAAAAAGTATAAAGTGATGAATTCATGGCATTGTGAGTACTTCATACTCATTTTACCGGGTGTACAGATGGAATGACCTTAACTACGGACAGAGTAACCTACTACTGAACCTTTAATTTGTTCTCTGTATGAGCTTGAAGTGTATTACCCTCTGGCTTATACAGTGGGTTACCTGTAACTTTGACCTTTAGAGGTGCTTAGAAACCAATCTGGTAATGAAGAGTAAAAAGCCCCTCTTTCCTCTGGACTTAAGGTCAGAGCAGATGGCGTTTGGAGTAAACTTATTAGACCACCAAGTCAGCAGCTGTCAGCATTCTCAATGAAAGTTTCACTCACTACTGTATGTACACACAGTTTGACGCGCGTTACATCAGACTGGTATAGGGTTGGGTATAGAGAGGTACAGTGGTGACATAGCACTAAACCCTTGAAAAGATGCACTGATTTTCTGAGAATAACACTCATTTTCATATTGAAAGTATGAGTGTATTTAAGGAATTTGTGTTGGTTGGAATACTGAAGCACATAATCAATACAGACCTACAGTTCCAGGATAATACTATTACTACTACTACTAATCCTACTACTGCTACTAGTAAACTACTGCCAAATAGGACTTGCACTGTTGACTCCATTAATGCCCATACTTCTTTATGGTAAACTTATCAAAAGTCAGAAACCATGCTGGACTCCCAGCAAACTAATTCAGTAATTTGCTATAGATTTACAATATAGGGGAGAGTGGGGCTAGTTGTCACATGGGTCAGTTGTCTCAATGGCTTTATTTCTGAAACTAAAAAGTCCAATTACACAAATGTTTACGTTCTTAACATGTTGATTACAACAGTCTAAGTCAAAACAGAATAATTTTTATGTTTTTCTTTTTTTTCTTCTTCTTTCAAAATAATGGTACATTGTAACACACAAAAGCAAGGGTCCACTATAACCCGATAATAAATCTGAATGGTTTAGTCAAGCTATGTTCTCAGGGAAGGGAGCTTTGTCAGGAATGCCTAGTTGGGGCATGTTGTCACATTGATTTCAGGGCATGTTGTCATAACTATCCAAATTGTTTTTTTGCTTAGAAATAGCATTACATTACAGTAGCATACATTCATTCTTTTCTGAATAAATATTATTTTGGTACTTGAACCCACAAACCTTTGCCTTATGATTGTAGCAAAGTGGCCTCTCTGCTGGACTTGTCTATGTGACA
Source organism: Centroberyx affinis (assembly GCF_046629955.1). Taxonomy (NCBI): domain Eukaryota; kingdom Metazoa; phylum Chordata; class Actinopteri; order Beryciformes; family Berycidae; genus Centroberyx; species Centroberyx affinis. Next base: position 240,079 of record NW_027279033.1, on the reverse strand, counting down.
ACATGACCTGATGAGGGGTAAGTTGTCACAAGTGGCATTTCATCAGTAATAACTTTTGCTCCCAGTAAATTATTCAAACATTTTTTTAGAGAAGTCCTTAATCTACCTAGAAAAATATATATTGTATCTCAGTAGTGAGGCACTGCTGAGAAATACACCAATGAGTAAAAAGTGTGACAACATACCCCGGTCTCCCCTACCTACTTAACTAGAGAAGCTCAGTAAGTTTTCTTTTCTCCTCAGGAAGGGTCACAGAGGGTTAAAATTCCTTTCTGTGCACCCTGAGATAGTGGAACCACATGAACCCCTGTCGGTCAGGGATCAAGTCCTGCCAAATGCCAAAAACCCATGCTAGAAATCAAGGTACTGCGAGGGCGCTTTGGATAAAAGCATCCAACAAAATTACATTGGTCGTTTTCCTCTATAAGCAAATCCATCGCCAACATTCAAGCGATAATCTGTTTGTATGCGCCAGATAACACCTACCTACCTCTGCACCCACTTTAACACCCCCCCCCAGTTGAGTTCCTGTCGCATGCACACTGTGCTGTCACTTCCTTATCTGCTCTAACACCAAGCCTTCCTCCTCACACAAGCTTTCAGTCTCTCACTTCTCCTCCTGACACCTTGATGCCTGATGAATCCTGGGAAGCGGCGTGTTGGCGTTGTTGTTTGTGCTTCCTCTGTTTTAATCGGAATGCATGGTGGCACATAAGCTGGATGATATACCCTGTTAGAATCAGGTCTGGGTCTTGAACTGATGGTCTGTGACTGAAATGTTTGCTCATGTGCAACTTTTGGGGTGTCTGCACTCTTTTTCATGCAAATCAATGTGGGTCCTCTTGTTGCTTTAGTTGGCCTTTTTTTGGGATTTCTTGCCTTTTTATCAGTTCAACAAACCTGCATCATAGGACTTTTCCTTAGAGTGCAAAACATCTCTCACTTGCTCAAACACTATCTGCAAATACTAGCCTACTTAGCTGCCAGATAGCTGAGTTCTGCAGCATAGGACAATACTATGAGCGCCAGAAAGTTTAGACGATGACAAGAAAGCGGTTGCAAGACTTTTCAGTGATGGATGATATTCTCGATGCAGCGAATCCCACCACAAGAGTTAACTGAACCAGGTCTGATGGTATTTCTTTGCCTCAAACTGTGATGTTATTGTCTCCCTGAAAAAGTGTTAGAAATCCCCTAAAGCAGTGGTTCTCAACCTTTTTCATATCAAGGACCCCTAATTTAGTCCACATTAGAGCCACGGACCCCCATTTGATGCGATTTTGTCCCTCGGACCCAAATCTGAGAATATTTGTATTGTTAGATATGATTTTGTCCCGAACTCCATGACTATCTGTATTATAGGGAGAGAGATAACAGAGAAACTATGATCAAAATAGTCAGTCTCCTACATTCTATAATTGTTCTTGTAAATGAAATAATGAAGTTTAACGATTCATCAATTTGCTGGGGACCCCCTGGGATGCCCTCAAGGACCCCTGGTGGTCCCCGGACCCCACGTTGAGAACCACTGCCCTAAACTGTGCCAAATTGTCTTTTAACTGTGCCATTCCTTGCGTCTTGCATCATATCCTTCCATCTCCCTCTTACCTCCCTCTCCCTCGCTTACGTTCTCTGAGATCATCTATTACTTATGATTTCTTTTTTTACCGGTCTTGTTCTCTGCTGATCCCCAGATCTTTCCCAGGACTAACCTAGATAAATCCAGGTTAAATAAATCAGAAGCCCCGCACTACCTGTAACCCCCTCTGGTCTTCACTTCCAGCTCCATCCCAAAACCCAATCAACCCCCTCTGACACATTCCAGCGGGCTGATATCACCCGTCGTGTCGCGGAACAGTTCATAGATCATGGTTATGGCCAGACGGGGGTGGGGTGGGGGGGGGGGTGGATGATCTCCGGCACCTGGTGGTACCAGCCTCGCAAAAAAACCCCAACAATAACACTGAGCAGAGGCCAGCGACTCGTCACACTCGTCTATTAGCAGGTAGAGGGGGGGGATGTCAGGATCAAACCGCCGACGTTGTCCAGAGACCGCATCACGGCTCCTCAGAGGGGGTTTAGGGTTAGGGAAGATGTATCACTACTCCCTCTGATGGGAGGGAGGGACTAGATAAACATGCAGTGTTGTTTCATCATTGATTTGTCTAAGAAGTGAGTATCTCATATTCTGGGGAATCTGCAGGTTTGAGAAAGCCAAATTTAAGGCTTTTTTAAGATCTTTTTAATGTTACCTGGAATTCAATTTAACACCAATTTAAAAAACCATCAAAGCTGTCAAAACTAGCCTATTTCTGATTGAACATAGCTGATGAATGGGAAAAAAAATAAGAAAAAGCAGATAGGATAAAGCAGAAAGGATGCATATTGTACTCATTACATGGTGAAAAAATACTAATACTAATAAGTGGATATAAGACATTTTAAAACTTTTTAAGGCCTTTAATTTGGACTTTTTCACACTTTCAGACACCCTGACATCATCTACACCAGTGTTTCTCAACGTGGGGTCTGGGGACCACCAGGGGTCCTTGAGGGAGTTCCAGGGGGTCCCCAGGCAAATTGATAAATTGTTAAACTTCAGCATTATTTCATTTACAAGAAGTTAACACAATTGCAGAATGTAGAAGAATGACTGTTTTGATCATAGTTTCACTGTCATCTCTCTACCTACAATACAGACAGTCATGGAATTCTGGACAAAATCATATCTAACAATAAAAATATTTGCATATTTGGGTCCAAGACACAAAATCTCATCAAATGGGGGTCCGAGACCTAAATGCAGACTAAATTAGGGGTCCTTGATATGAAAAAGGTTGAGAATCACAGATCTACACTAAATGATCAAACCGCTCTAAAAAATAAATTGGATATGTTTTTTGACTCCTTGCGGGTGCAAAGGGCCTGGAGTTACAGAGAGAGAGAGAGAGAGAAAAAAAAAAAAGAGTTCGCCCCCAGTCAGACGGCAACAGAAAGTCACGCTGCAGGGCAGAGGAAGCAGCGAACGCCATGAATCACAGGGAAGGGAAGCCCCTGGCTAACGCGCGAGTGGAGCTCCGAGGAATTTTATTGAATCACGCCGAGAGACTTGGCAGCCCCGCCTGGGTTGTCGGGCTTTGTGCTCCGAAGGCGGCACAGCAGGTGGGCCGCCTTCGCTTTGTACCCCCCCCAGAAAAATGCACCAAATCCTCCCTGAATCAGTCACAGTTGTACACGGGTAGTCTGTGATGCACATCCCTTTGTCTGCTTTGTGAGCCCTTTCAAACACATCTTTTGAGTCTAGTTTGAGGACTAGTATGACATGATATATGTTGTGTAAGATATGCAACATGTGTGCGTTGTCCCACACTGTCTATACATTGGTGTACAGACATGTTTTTTCTGTAGGGAAATCACAGTTCTTCTGGTTTGAAAAAGCTTTTCAGGCATAAACTTAAAATTGGTTGTAAATTATCCAAATCACGGTGTTCTGTGTGTGTGTGTATGTGTTTGTATGGGTATGACTTAAGTCACTTTCAGGGACACACACTAGACTTAAGACCAGTTGATTGGGGACGGCTTGTGCAATTGGTCCCCAATTGGTAAAAAGCTGAGTTTTGGGTCAGTGGTTATAAGGTTAGGGTTAGGTTAAGGTAGGGTTAGGGTTAGGGTTAGGGTTAGGTTTAGGCAAGTAGTGGTTAGGGTTAGGGTAAGTCTCCAGTCAATGAATGTAAGTCTATGTAAATACCCCAAAAGTGACATAAGTAAGACTGTGTGTGTGTGTGTGTCATTATCGGTAGGCAGCCAATGCAGGAGTGTTGTCTGTTTGTGTGTGTGTGTGTGTGTGTGTGTGTGTGAGAGAAACTGTAGAGACAGCCGCTCGTTGTTGGTCAATGCCAGTTCATCCTGTCATTTTGTCCTATCTTTGCTGATGCGATTACTGAAGCTGTGTAATATTTACATCTTTTATTGTGCACTACTTTTAGACTTTAAGACACACAGATGGGTGAAAAATGATGCGTCTTTTTTTTAACACTGGAAAGGACCGACTGCTGTTTTGAATTTTAGCGTTGTAATGTCTCAGATTTCAAAATGTCCCTCCATGACCAGGGGCGGACTTAGTGATTTGGGGGCCCTAGGCAAAGGCAAGCATGGGGCCCCCCTGAATCCCAACCCTTTCCCTTTTTTTAATCCATCCTTTCTATACATTACCTTCAAGTTGGGCTGAGCAAAGTATGCATGCCAGGACATTTTTTTTTTGTTTTCCCGCTCTACATGGGTAGCTTTGCTGATTATTATTATAATTATTATTATTATTTTACTTCTCTCTACTGATGCAGTCGCAAGTAAAATTAGCTTAAAGTCAAATGGCACAATCACAAGAAGTGGAATAGCCCACTGTAGCCTGAATGAGTAGGGGGGGGACCATGACGGGTGTTTTTCAATAGGTACATTTATTTTAAATTGATTAAAAATAAGTTTACATTTGTTCTATTCATGTCTTCTGTGGGGCCCCTCTGGCCCAAAGCAGTCGCCTACATTTGCCTAATGGTAAGACCGCCCCTGTCCATGACTTTTCCAACCTGCTTACTGTACAAACTAGTGTTGTTCGATTTAGATCGCCCAAATAAATATCAGTTATAATTATATCTATCCCCTTTAAATTAGCAGCTTGTTGGCCTCTGTCTTCCCCAAATCCATTGGCTTTCCTTGTATTAAGAGTGATGAGTCATCTGGGGTTGGCAGTGTATTACAGCTCTCTGGGGAGGCTGGGTTATAGAGGATATACGGGGGATGATCCTTGCCAAAAAGTAGATTGAGTTGAGTCTTAACAGGCATGCATCTTTAGAACCTTTTACCACGCATTGTACCGAACTCCCTATTCCTCAGCTTTTTGGGTCACCAGCCTTGCACTTATAGCTGTGAAACACTCATTTGAGCAAATTCTCACCACATTAGTCACAGTTGGGACATCGAAAGCCTGGGATGCACTTTCCCTTTGTCTCCTCTGTATGTGTCATCTGGGGTTGGCAGGTCTCTTAGTGCTATCAAGAATGGCTGGGCTGATAGATAGGGGGATCTGCCCAGTTTTTTCTTATGTTTTCCTTCAAATGAGGTTGTTTAGTCTTTGATTACAGTAGATTTAATAGGCATACATCATTAGACCCTGTTACCCTGCAGTACACCAAACCCTATCCTGCTAATTTTTTTGGATTGCTTCCTTTTACAGCTACGATTTGAACAAATTAATCACCAAATTAATCACAGTTCTTATTTTTTAACCTTTTCCTTAAAAAGTAACGTGTTTTCTTGAATACAGTAGACTTAACTCAACTTTTTGAATCATCACTCCATCCACTGAAAGCTATGAAAAAATCATCTGAACACTGCGGTTCCCTTGTTGTATTTAGGTTGTTATGGCAGCTCAAAGTGCCAGGTCTCTTGCCACGCTCCTTAATACCCGTCGCTCCCCCCCCCCCCCCCCCTATTCAAATCAGAGACAAAAAAGCGGTGCAGCAGTGCAGCCGGACGCTCAGCCCCGTCGCCATGGCGATCTCTAACAATGCCGGTCCAGCCAATCCCCTGCCGCCCGGGGTCCGCCTGCATTTTAAACGAGGTTCAGACGCTTTTCCCACAAAACGAAGGGTCGCGGGAAAAATGGGTCAAGAGGATTTCAGGAGGTGGTGGGGGTCAGAAAATACCCCCCCACCCACCCAACCACCCCCAAACCCCCAAACCCCCCCCCCCCACCTCACCCAGCCACACCCCAATAGTGAGTCAGAAGTCCCACCAGCCACTTAGATCCTGCTAAATTAGTTCATTATCCACTACAGTATGAATTATGGATGATATTGATAAGCATTCAAGCCAATAAAAATGTATTGGGTATGTCAGATTATAGATTAGCCGGCACTTCATAACCCCAAAATCATTAGAAATCATTAGATTAACAAATACTCCATTGATCAAATCACCTGCTTCCAAAATTATTCCAAATAAAATATATGAAAAACAATAAAATGATACTCAAGCTACTTTTCAACATTGGATTTTGTATGTTTCAATGAAATGAACACATTGACCTTTGAGGCTTTTCTCTTCTTTTCTCAGCTGTTGCGTATTGTAAACACATGTGAGAAAGTCCAACTATCATTTACTCCTACATTAATAATATATAGCATCCTAGAGTGGCTTCACACACACACACACACACACACACACATGTAGACATGTAGACATGTATTTCCACGGTGCAACTTACTTAGTCATACACATAAACAAGCAAAACAAGCCTATACACACATTCACACACTCATACACACACATACACTTACTTCACACACTTCCACAGGGATGTAGTAGTAAATGGAAAGGATGGATAAACTACATGAGACTACAGTTGGTGATTATTATAAGGCAAAAAAACACTGATAGAAGCAAAAATGCTTTTTTCCCCTTTTAAAGACCCTATCCTCATATAGCTTACATCATCTTTAAGCCACTTTGTATACTATGAATTTATCACCCATCGATTGATGCCAGCCTAAAAAAAAAGCTGTGTAAACTATTTCCTCCACTGCATCCCTGCACTTGTAGAAGGCAGATGAGCAGCCCTACCCAGTTTGAACATCATCACGGTGATCAGCACGGTCCTCTGGTACTTGGACCAAACTCTTCCAAACTCCATGCTGAGGTTTTTTTTTGTCCCCAGTCAGTGTCGCGCGATGCCCTCACTCCACAGGTTCCCCATCCAGCATCTTAGTAGCGGTCCATCCAGTGTGGTAAAAAGTTAGCTGTTAAGTGAGCGGCAGCAGCTCACATGCCTGGGCAGCAGTAGTAGTGCGTATAGCGTGTGTTAGTGTGTGTGAGTGTGTGTGTGTGTGTGTGTGTGTGTGTCTGTTGGAGTGTATGAGTCCTCCGGGGACCAAGCTGGGCTAGAGTAAAGCAGAGTAATCACCCAGCGGAGAGTGATGGGAGGAAAACGTGGGGCGGAGCCTGTGGATTGGACTCATGCAACCAGTGGCTCTATCGCTCTGTCCTCTGTCTCTCTCTCTCTCTCTCTCGCTCTCTGTCTGTCTCTGTTTATCTCCTTTTTTACACTGCCTACAAAAAACCTTTTATTCATAAACAGCTTTTATTTATACACATGAGTCAGCTATACTATACTGGACTATAGAACTGAACACACTCTACCTATTATTTCTACATTTACATTTTTAGGCATTTTTGATGGCATTTAGATCAGTGGTTCTCAACGTGGGTCCGGGGACCACCAGGGGTTTCCTTGAGGGGGTTCGTGGGTCCCCAGCAAACTGATGAAGTGTTAAACTTTAAGCATTATTTCTTTTTACAAGAAGTTAACACAATTAGAGAACAATTAGAGAATGTAGAAGAATGACTATTTTGATCATAGTTTCTCTGTTATCTCTCTACCTACAATACAGATAGTCATGGAATTCTGGACAAATTATATCTAACAATGAAGATATTCTCAGATTTGGGTCTGAGAGACAAAATCTCATCAAATGGGGGTCCGTGGCCCTAATGTGGACTAAATTAGAGGTCCTTGATATGAAAAAGGTTGAGAATCACTGATTTATAGATGACACTGTAATCCAGAGCACAGACACAACAGACACACATAGCTGCTGATGGACACAAGTTGACAAACGTTGATTGCAGAGTTGTTTTTCCACTATCTATAATAAGAGTTAAATGAACTCTGATGGGTGTGGACTGATAGAAACACTGGCATACTGTTGATTTAACACGTATGATTTTGCTGTGTGTCATTCATTCACAAATTTGCTCATTAACGATGGTTCTACATCTGAAAAAGGGATGAAGATGTATGGTGGAGGTCTTTAGTGATTTAAGTTTTTAACAGTAAATAACCTTTATTACATTAATGGGGAAAATGGATTACGTCAACAGGATTTTTTAATACTTTTTAGCTGCAAATTGTCATTACAGTGCATGAGCAACGATTGAATTTACTTCAATTCAGTTCAGGCATGGAGAGTATGGGTCCAGTCCAGGATTGTCATGTGTGCAATGGGGGGCCCGGGATCAATGCCACCCCCCCCCCCCCCCCCCCCACCCCAACTCACCACCGCTCTCCAACACCTAGCCGGTCGGCGGAGCTCCCCTGTGGCAGCTGGGCCGAAGCCTTAAACGCACCCCCCTCTCCACACACACACACACACACACACTCCACATACACACGCACACACACCACAACCCCGCGTCAGGCTTAAGGCCAACCTGCTGCAATCGGAACGACCAGAAAAAGAAGTTTAATTAAACACTCGACAGGGGGGGGGAGGGGGGAGACAGAACTCCTCACTCCAGCCCGTTCAAACAGCATGCAAATCTGTATAAGCGTAGTGTGTGCCAGAGCAGACAGCAGCTCCGCAGCTTCCACATTCCTCAGCGGCTGGCTGCTGCTTTCATTAAAGCCGCCACACAATAGAGAAATAGACAGGGGGGGGGAGGGGGGGGGGGTCTGACATGGAGTCTCAGCCAGGTCGGACACACAAAGACCAGGGCCTGAAGATGCCCGGGGTCTGCCTGCCTGTCAGGGAAAGTACAGAGTGTAACAAGTTTCTTGCTCGACTGTAGGATGCTGTTTTAAAAAAGATGTGTTGTCTACTACAGTGATTCTCAACCTTTTTCATATCAAGGACCCCTAAGTTAGTACATATTAGGGCCACAGACCCCCATTTGTCTCTTAAACCCAAATCTGAGAATATTTTTATTGTTAGATATGATTTGTCCAGAATTCCATGACTATCTGTATTGTAGGCAAAGAGATAACAGAGAAACTATGATCAAAACAGTCATTCTTCTACATTCTGTAACTGTGTTAACTTAAATTATGTAATGGTGAAGTCTAACAATTCATCAATTTGCTGGGGACCCCCTGGAACCTCCTTAAGGACCCCTGGTGGTCCCCGGACCCCACGTTGAGAACCACTGGCCTACTATATTGTCATTTTTTTTATTGACTTGCTTCTGTATGGTGTGTTTCCATCCTATTACTTACCTATTTGAATACATTTTATGAGCAGGTGTTTGCATTTAAGTGATTGTTAAAGACCTTTGTAAACTCTTTTCTATACAAATAAACCTTATTTTTTATTATATCGTCTTTTTTACTGTAAAGTTTATTGCATATTGTTCAGTGGTTACCTGCAGTTTCTAACCTTTCTGTTCCACTTGTCTGGCTATTGCTGAAAAATGTTCAATACCAGTTCTGATTCCTCAAATTTTGCAATTCTAATACAATCCCTCTATGGATACCCTTGTTTGAGGTATGAAAGCACATTTCATTACCAGATAGAGTAAATTATATTTTGTGTAGCATCGGCTTTTCTAAACATGAATAGACCATATATGATTGATTTTTCTCAATAGAAATGCCCTTAGGCTAGTAGAAAACCTGAGATCTCATTCTAAGAATCTAGTGTTTTAAAGAATTGTAATACTTTTTGATGTCTTAAAATATGTATCAGTATCAGTAGGTTACCCATAATTATTGGTTTTCAATATCCAGGCCAGTTGCCACAGTAGTTCTGTACTGTAGGACTCAAGCTGGATCAGATTTAGCACTTGTGATATAGTGGTAAAAAAGGGCAAGCAATCATCAATATAATTAGGCTAATAGAAAAACAGTTAGCTTTTCATAATGGTATTTTTTATGTTCTATTCTCTCAGGAAGACCTTAATTTCATGTATCTTCCATCAGCCTGACAGTACATATTAAAGTACATGTTTATGTCTTGGATGGTTACAGTATATCATCTTAAAAAGGAGGGTAAAAGAGAGTTTCCTATGGTTTACCCTCCGCCACATCCACCTTTATATCTTCCCTGGCTTTGTCTTGGCCCCACACCACCATTAGTGTACAGTTTATGGAGGTGAACACTGGCCAAGCTGTCTGTGTGAGCAGAGGAGATTTATGGTGGGGAACCTCACACAGACAAAACACCACCACGCATAACTATTCACCTCCAGAGTGAGTAAAAACACAGGAATTTAAATGGAAAAGGTTAAACAAAACTAACACTCTTTATTTCTTGAACAGCCACCATGACAAATCAAAATCTCACATTCTTAAACACTTATTTGTCTTAAAACAAGTAGGCTAAAGAAATCTGTCAACTTGAAATCAACTTGTTTCAAGTTTTTTTTTTTCTTTTCATCATTTTCTTGATACTATTGCAGTCATCACTAGTGGCTTATTCTGCCTTGTTTCAAAACACTGACACTTGTTTCTACAAAATTAGCATGGAGCCTACTCACTGAACATACTATCACTCAACATAGTGTATGCTAAAGTGTTAGCACGGAGCCTACTATCACTCAAAATAGTGTATGCTAAAGTGTTAGCGCGGAGCCTACTATCACTCAACATAGTGTATGCTAAAGTGTTAGAATGGAGCACTGAAAATAATCATCTACTGGGGACATATGAATGATTTTGGTGTTAATGTTCTCGTCGCTAACAGCCGAGTTGACCAGTGGGACATTCTCCCCAAAACACAGTGTATTCCTTTAAGAGCAGTTAGACTGATAAATCCAGCGTCATCCAGGACTCAGACAAACCATGACAGGGGGTCGTCATCTCGCCATATAAACAAATACTCTCCAGATTAGCATTAACAAGACAGCCAATCTGTCCCTCCAAGTTGGTGTTTGCAGCTTACCAGCGTTACCATACGGACCAAATGATCTACAGCATGGGAGAGGCTTTGGTGAGGGATCTGCTAAGTGGTCTGTGGGCAAACAAACATGCTTAAAACACACATACGCTCTCACAAGTGATGTGATACACTTCATGCCTGGAGAATTACAGCTTTAACAGGAAGCCAACACTACAGCACCTCCTCCTTTACAGCAGCACTGTATGGAAATGTACTTTCACATTTAAGCACTTCCAGAGTGACTTCCAGTGAATGCAACAATTCCTGGATCACCAACATTCCAAGGACCTAATAGTAAGAAGGAATATGAAGGAATATGAGCAGCAGAATCCAGAATATGAGAATAAGAGGAAACAGTAGTTTTGTTGTTGTCAAGACCATTTTCAGTGCAAAAGTGGGAAGGCACAGTATGGGAGAGGGAGATATGAATTAATCAATCGGCCTCAAAAAAAACACAAACAGGTTAGGGTTAAGTGTTTAGAAATAGTGCATTTATCATAATTAAGTATCCAAGTGAGAACGGTGTTGCACTCCTGTTGGTGGATGAGGTGTGTGAAAGAAGGGCAGCAATAAATACACTTTAAATAATGTTTAGACACTATTTCTACTGAGGAGCTTGTAATCTCTGACTGCACAATGGTTGCAGATGTGGAATCAAAAGCAAAATGTATCTCCAGGCTCCGCTGATACATGACAGTGAGAAAAGAGGAAACAGTGTTGGTGGTATTTTACAAGCGGTGGGAAGAGCAGGAGTGGGCTAGTAATAGGCAGCCCAGGCTAATTCTGCCATTGAATGGTAATTGAGGTTTATGACAGTCCATCATTCCCCACTGAGGGGGCATCTATTAACACTTAACCCACAACTGCCTGTACCACAACTGTATGCAAAAGTCAGAATAGCAGGTGGCACTGGGTTTCGAAGAGTGGGTGTTGATGGCCAACAGGAAAAGTCCCAGCTAACATTTCCCAACATCCTCAGAATGGGGAGGCATGGGGGAGTTTCGTAATTTATGAGGCTCCTTATAAAGTTCCAGACAGGAGATTTGCTGTGGGTACTCCATCTCGTACTGGTCACACACACACGCACACACACACACACACACACCGCACTCACAGAGAACCTCTCCCCCACAACTTGACATCCATTCCTGTCTGACCTTAAACAACAATGGCATCTCAAAGAGGTCCAATTGCCTTGTGACCCCTAAATTCACCCCCCCCCCCCCTCCCCCTCCTTTTAACTCTGTCAACAAAGAATGCTGCTAGAACTAAGACGGGGGGGGCATTCAAACTCCATTTAGCAGCCAATCCACCGTTCATTTTCCTCACCTCCGTGTGCACCCACAACTGTTGAACTCTGGGGTAAACAACCTTTTAATTTTTCTTTCTTTCTTTCTTTCTTTCTTTCTAAACTGTCTTGTGGCTGGAAAGTTGCCAGTCCGAACCCCCAAGCAGAGAAAAGAGCACCACCTACAGAAAATCGACAGAAAATCCAAGGAACAAGATGTCACAGTACTGGACACACTGTTTGATTGACAGGTGATCTCTGGGAAGAGCAGTGCAGAAACACCACAGTAATGAGCGTTGAGCTCCAAGGATGGAGACAAAAGAAAAAACACCACAACAATGAGCATTTAACACCATAGATAGAGACAAAACAAGATTCTAGGAGATTACCACCACCCAGGGCGAATGTGGAACTGTATGAATGTGAGGCAGGACGTCGCTGCAAAAGAGCATATTACTCAGCAAAACCTCCCTGCATAAATCAATTTTAAATAAAAGCAGAGTTGTACTGCAGCAGCCTGACAGGTAGAGACTCGATAAACGACGATGATAACCACAGCGTTGCAGTTCGCCTCCTCCAAGGGGAATTAGTCCCGATCCTGGGAGTCCCCGTAAGAGGATTCTAGAACGTTCAAGCATCTTAAGGAGCAGCGGCGTAAGATACCTGACCAAATCCCCGAGGTTTCTCACCGAAGGAGAAACGGGGTTGCCTGACAGTGGCTCGCGAAAACAAATCCCTGTTGTGGCTTCACTAATTACTCTGGCTGTCTCTAATACCTGATTAAGCACAATCAGATGTGACTTACGGACCAACTGGGGCCTTTTCTTCTAACCACGGCTCTACCTGTTTGTAGCTATTCTGCTTTTTTGGTTGTTCTTAAGATGTCATCGTCACACCGGTCTGAAACCCACTGTAGCGTACAACATACTTTTGTTTCCAATATACTGGGAGGATGTATGGCTAAATCTCTAAGCTCAACATGAGAATGTCCGCCGTTTAGAAAAACAACTGACCTCAAGCACTAATGATATTTTCTCTGTATGGTATAAAGAGATTGTCAGGCCTCAATCTGTTGGCCTCTTGTCTGGAGTAATCTTGATGAGGGGCTAATAAGCCAGAGAGACAGCGGTCCCCCCCAGTGGCCCCCCAGTGGGCCCCGCAACCCTCCAAAACATCCCCGTTAACCCTTTATGGCCCAAACCTGGCCTGAAGGAGGCCCGCTCAAATGCTCAAGTAATGAAAGGGATTGAGCGGAGCTAAGGGGATTGGAGCGAACTTCCTCCAGTAATATTTTGAAGGTAAATCTAATGGCAAAATATTGCATTCCATGTAGCTCTTAAGATTGTGTCTGTCTGTAAGCTTAGCGGTGACATTACAGGGAATTCACAGAGGGGGTCTGCAGACAGACAAGGCAGACATGTTTTTCTGTTTTGGTCCAGCAATGTTAGAGTATTATAGGTCAGTGACTGTACAGTTCATGGCAGTTGTTATGCACCTTTCTTAAGGTACATAAAAGGACACAATCTTACAAATACAAAGGTGGGTAAACTGAGGTGGTTTTACCCTCCACTGCACCCCTACACAGTAAACATGTCAGTTGTGGAGAAGGAACCATAACTATATTTTGACAACATACCTTACTGTCCAGTATGTGATCCACACTGATTTTGCCCCATTTGTCACTTCCCATCCCGATTGGCCATTTAAATGTTGCCATGAGGCATTACCATAACTTTAGTTTGGTTGATGGGAAATTATACTAATTGTCTTTGAAGTTGTTATTTCACAAAAGTAGATATTTTCATCATAAAAATAAGATTTTTTTCATTTGTTTTTTTGATTTATGAGCTCCCAGTATCACAGAAAATGCAACACTATGACATCCTCAAGTTGCACTGGTTCTAATTGTTGAAAATAAATTAATAGATAGTTATTTTGTACTTGTGTTAAACACAAAGCATTCTGAAAATATAACATAGATGCTTAAGGGACAAGAAACATTACTGTCCATAACCTTTTCTTTCAACCATTCCACTGCAATTTGATGCTGTCATTGGATAGCATTTGTTTTAAGTAGAGGGCTAATGCTCAAAATTCTTAAAACTGGAAATAATCTGTGAAAGTTAAGTAAAATATTCACTTTGTATACCTAGATGTTTGCAATAGCACATGAATTAGAAAGCATTTAAGCTAAAAGAGAACATTTAAGAGTTACTTGACAGAAATTAATCTAAACTTTAATACATATTATCATGATGAAAGAATGTTTTGTGCTGGGTAAATTGAGGCGTTGACACATCTTCATTTGCAGTCAAAGCATCAACAGTCACACGGTCAGGGACTTTGAAGCATTGACAGTTTTTATAGACATCCCTGAAGTGGTTTTACATCATATTGAAAGTGCTCAGTCACTACTAGATCTGAGCATGGACCCTAATCTAGTCCACATTAGAGCCACAGACCCCCATTTGACGAGATTTTGTCTCTCTGACCCAAATCTGAGTATATTTTTTTATTGTTAGAAATTTTGTCCAGAATTCCATGACTATCTGTATTGTAGGTAGAGAGATAACAGTGAAACTATGACCAAAACCACCTCAAGGACCCCTGGTGGTCCCCGGACCCCATGTTGATAACCACTGCTATAGATATATTAAAGGAATATTATAGTGATATCATAGGAGATGAGAAAACTAATAAGGCACTAGGTTACTGTAAACTCACTGTTGAGTACCACAGATTCATAAGCCCCTATGGGAATTTATATTGCATATTACATACTAAGTTCCTATAGAAATCTTAGTCACTTTAAGGAGTTTGCAGTGGGGTTATTCTAGTGATTTTTCCTCCTCATTTATGATCCACTATGAGTCCAGTGAAGGCTCCAGATGTTTCAGCACCCCTCCCACCAGGTACAGACTACCAGCCACCAGGACAGAGATGCGGCCCGCCTCTCTCAGGGTTTTAGCAGACTCGACGGACCCAAGCGGGACGGTGCTGGACTTCCTCGAGGCGGCAGGGACGGTGATGCTGGGGTCTCTTCCCTGGTTGATCCACTGGAGGGCGCTGAGGATGCAGGGGAAGACCAGGGTGCGGCTCCTAGGGTCGGTCACCAGGGGGCGTCGGCGGTACTGTAGCGTCTCTGTGGCGTTCAGGCTCTGCCAGCTGCTCTGGTTTTCTATGCAGCGAGTCAACATGTGCTGCACAGACACACTGATGCCGCGGTGAGCTGCGGGAGAGACCAGCAGCAAAGTAAAGGAAGACAAGACATGGGAGAGACATTTCTCTGCAAAGAACACTTGATCCCTGGTGTAATGTTTTTGGAATCTTTTATTTATCAAGGGAAACAAAATGAGTTTCACTTTTCCCCATCCACACGCGAACCGATGACTTTCCGGTCACAAGCTTCTCTATTTTTATTTGCATTCATGTCTGCCATTTCTATTGTTCGTCTTATATCAACCAGTGAGTCCAAATGCAGTGTGTAAGACACTGAATCCCTACCTATTCACTCACTGTGTGCCTGCTAAATGACTTAAAAAATCCAGACACACACAATTCCATGACATGAAATCAGGCATATTTGAGTAGCCCAGTGGTTCTCAACGGGGGGTCCGGGGACCACCAGGGGTCCTTGAGGGAGTTCCAGGGGGGCCCCAGCAAATTGATTAATTGTTAAACTTCACCATTATTTCATTTACAAGAAGTTTGACACAATTAGAGAACTAAAGAATGTAGAAGAATGACTGTTTTGATCCTAGTTTCACTGTTATCTCTCTACCTACAATACAGATAGTCATGGAATTCTGGACAAAATCATATCTGACAATAAAAATATTCTCAGATTTGGGTTTGAGAGACAAAATCTTATAAAATGGGGGTCAAATGTAGACTAAATTAGGGGTCCTTGATATGAAAAAGGTTGAGAATCACTGGAGTAGCCAACTATGAAATTTATGAAATTTAAGATTGTGTATCTGGCCACTGTTACGTTTTATTATAGTCTGTACAACATTTCATAAAGCTGTTTTGAAAAGGGGTGTTGATGTAAAGTTTATTCTCAGTATTAGATGAATTCAAATAGACATACATCGACAACGACAAAGTCACCTTATCTCACCTGTATTGTTTGTAGGTGTTTCAGTTACATTGGGGCAGAACACTGCATAGTCAAACTGGCAGGGCTGCAAGACACACAGAGAGGCTGTCACATACAGTATTTGCATTACAATGACGGCAGTATTTGAACACAAACATCATGAAAACAACGGCCTGTTGTACTCACCACTAGAAGTTTGAGCAAGGCAGCAGAGTCCCTCTCTCCTGTTGTGTTGAACAGCAGGATTTTGACTCCAGGGCCACTGTTAGAGAGACAGAGGAGAAAATGCACTCTGTTATTCTGTTATGCAAGTGTTGTGCCAAAATGTTTCCCCTAAAAATGTGTTGCCCTGGCGGTGTATCCTTGTTAGGATTAGGTAGGTTACTTTCGGTAGACTGCTTTCATTCCTTACACTGCAAAAAATGGCAAGTTGTCAGGTGATTTTATCTTGTTTCCAGACCTACCAAGCTTATTTTGTGATATTTTTAGTCAAATCATCTCACTGCACTGGCAGATAATCTTTCTGGTTTCAGTCAATTTCACTTGATTCATGCCAATATGACTTCTTTCAAGAAATCATCATAAAACAATGAAGAAATTCTGGAAACAAGAAACTTTCTCCAAGACAATTTCACTTTCTCTCTCATGGCTTCCTGTAGAGAACAGATTACAATCCAGTCTTCTGATCTTCTTCAGGAATGTCTTAAATGACAAGAAACCACAGTATTTTTCTGACCAAGTAGTGTACATCAGAAGCGAACACAACTATCTGACCAGACAGGCCAGTTTAGGATATCTCTCACCACCTAGACCTAGGAAAAATCTCCTCAAATCTACTGTAATTTACAGAGCCATTACAGGATGGAACACCTTACCAAATCATGTTATTAAAACAAATGCCAGAGCCACTTTCAAGAAAACAATAAAAGAGTACTTAATACAATTAACTGTATGAACAAACTGCTGATTTTCTTTTTCTTTTCTTTTTTTTGTAGTGTCTAATGATTTGATGATGGATCTTTGTAAGTAATGTGCTGTCTGAATGTATATAATGTATATAATTGTTTGTTAAAATGTGTGTTTTCTGTGTTGGACCCCAGGAAGACTAGCTGACATCATGGCGTGAGCCAATGGGGATCCTAATAAACAAATAAACAAAATAAACTTTTACCAAGTAAATGTCCTGAAACAAGTTACATTCTCCTGACAAAAAGTCAAATTTGTTGAAACCGGTGAAATTATCTGCTAGTGCAGTAAGATGATTTCACTAAAAAACATCCTAAAATAAGCAAGTCTGGATACAAGATAAAATAACTTAATAAGTCCGTTTTTGCAGTGTATAATCTCTGTAATTTTTTAAAATGTTGTTTTACCGTTTGAAAAGCCAGCACTAGAAAAACAATCCACAAACTTGAAGTGATTTTGTTATTTTCTTCCCTAGCATGTAATGGAGATGAAACACATTTTTCTAGGGGATACAAATTTGGCACAACACAGGCAGCCTGTCCTTATAATAACTGTTCAACCTTGAGTTTGGCATTGATGCCTGAACCTGATGGGATCTCAGTTTAGATATACAGTATATATAAAGCAGAAGAAATACACTTAACCCAATAAATAGCTTTGTAAGGTACAGCATTGTAGCCTTGCATATTAGGATTTGCATGTTTGGACAAATGGTGATTCTGAACATTCAGAATCAGTAAATTTTAACAACAAAACTAAACTTTTCAGTGTGTATTTTCCACATCTATTTGTTTTGTATCTACTCAAGGAGAAAGCCATCACATCAGATCCTGTCTTTTGACCAGACGGTATGTGGTCGAGTTTTCCTCCAAGGTTTTGAATGGGTCACGTTTGGTAAATGCAAAAGAATTGCAGTGCCATCTTGAGGCGGTTTGGGCGAACTGCACTGAAGCTGGTGCTCTCGTACCGAGTCTGGTTTCCCTGCAGGGTCTCCTGCATGAACCAGCGGACGCAGGCCTGCATGCTGGCCGTGGTGTGGGCTCCGTCTAGGTAATATGTCACAGGACCCCGCCTCACCGTCTGGCTTCGCCCCAGCCACTCTGTCTCCTGCAGACCTGGAGGAGGGGAGAGGGAGAAAGAGAGGCTTCAGTGCTTTTATGTACAGTTGCTTCAAGTCTCAAGTCAGGTGTCAGGTCCATCGTATCGCTAAGACAGGAATTCAGTGGAACTCCAGCATCCACATTATTGTTTTAAAGCAGAAAATTTGCACATGGAAAGAAAAACAAAGAATAAACCACCCCAGCAAGCATTTGATGGATGGTGAAGGTTAATGAAAACCCCAAAAAGCACAAAATTTTCACCATATGATATTATGGTATGGTTAAAATTCATATTAAAACAGCTTTGGAAACTGTTGTGAGCTGATATCAGAAAGATATTTAGGTCCTAAATTCACAAAACAATGCATGTAGCAGGTATGGACGACTATGTAACTTTCATTTTGGAGCCGTATTTACACGGATTTTCAATGTTGGTAAAAATGTTTGCTGGGAAAGAGCAGAGTCAAGCATTTTCCGATGCAAATAGTAAACTCTGACTGCATGTAAACTCGCCTTTAAGCATTGCTGTGCTGGGCTGGAAAGCTGCTGCCTGGGAGCCCAGTCTGTGCCCCGCTGCAGAGAGGAGGCCATCTGCAAGGAGTCACATCTGTAAGGTTTTCACAATACACAGACAATGTTCCACACCAAAGAATGAGAATACATTATATAAAAAATAATATAATAATATAGCACATTTAAAAACAGAATTTGTTTGCTTTGACAGACAAAATAAAAGCAGAATACTAAAATTATGAATTTAAAAGGCAATAAAACAAAAAATAAACAGGGATCGTAGGATGAAAACCAAGATAAACAGTAAAATAGAATAAAAGTAAGATAGAATTAAGATAGAGTTAAGATAAAAGACGTAAAAAGACAATAGAAAGATGATTAAAAAAAAGCCAATAAAAAGCCTATAAAAGATAAAAAGACAATAAAAAGACGACATCACATAAAAGCAAGTCTATAAAAATGAGTTTTAAGAAGTGATTTAAAAGAAGTCACTGATTCTGCTAGCCTTATCTCCTCAGGCAAGTCATTCCAAAGCCGAGGGGCCCTGATGGAAAAAGTGCAGCCACCTTTAGTTTTAAGTCTAGACTTTGGATATACAGCACTTTTGAAATTCAACGATTCAAATGTACCCACCACCTCTCTCCTCCGCCTGCCGGTGTTGTAGCCAGCTAGAGCTGAGCTGCAGGGCCAGCGAAGCGTTCAAGCGTTGGTGTTCTCCTGCCAGGCCCAGACGCACAGGACCAGCTACAGCCTCGTACTCATCCAGCTCCGGACAAACCCACAGAGGACACTGGGTAAAAAAATACATAGGACAGACCTTGTTATTACTAATAGCACCACCTCAAATTGAGCCCGATCAGCTGGAAGTACGTGAGAAAGAAGAAATTCCTAGCTAATTCAAAAGAACATTAAAACCATACTCCAACTGGAGTTCTTGCTGCAGTTTGGTGTGCGACTCTTTCTTTGATGGAGGCCACAGCATGGCCGAGTCGCAATGCATGTTGGTTTTTAACCCTAAGATCCAAGCTGCCTTCAGTTGACGGCTGTTTTGAATTGCAGGATTGAATTATCTCCGATTTAAAATGTCCCTCCATGACTTGTCTTGGGCCCACTTTCTATACAAATGTTCAAAATCACGCAAGGACATTTACCTCCTTGCCCGACTTCTCCTAGACCCCAAAAACCATTAGCCTTTCTAGTGGTAATAACTCTGTTGAGCCGGTCATGCAATCTTTTTTTTTTTTTTACTTGGAAAGTGCCTGGGAACTCCTTCTTTTTCATTGAAAGCAGCAACCCAAAACCAACTTTAATTATGTATTTGAATGTACAGTATGTCCAGGGTTTTTTTTTTTGCTTGTCTTATCCATACTCTCTTGTATTTTTGGCTTGTCTTGTATGTTAGAGCAGTGATTCTCAACCTTTTTTATATCAAGGACCCTAATTTTGCACACATTAGAGCCACGGACCCCCATTTGATGAGATTTTGTCTCTCAGACCCAAATCTGAGAATATTTTTATTGTTAGATATGATTTTGTCCAGAATTCCATGACTATCTGTACTGTAGGTAGAGAGATAACTGTGAAACTATGATCAAAACAGTCATGCTTCTACATTCTCTAACTGTGTTAACTTCTTGTGAATGAAATAATGCTGAAGTTTAACAATTCATCAGTTTGCTGGGGACCCCCTGGAACCCCCTCAAGGACCCCTGGTGGTCCCCGGACCCCACGTTGAGAACCACTGTGTTAGAGGACCACAGAGGAAATTAAGGGGGTTTGTTTTTTAAGATTATGTACAGCACCATGGTTTCACTCACTGAATTTCCACTTCCTTACACAAACATACTTTGTATTTTAACTTTCGTGTAAATCTAGGTTGTTGAGGATTTTGTATCCATATCTTATGCACGTTAAAATGAAAAGAGTCACAACACTCTACAAACCAGTAATTAAAATAACCTTACATTTACACAAATTCACCCTTTAATTCATGCAAAATCCCCTTAAAATTAGTTAAGGGAGTTATTAATGGAGGAGACCCCATCAAAACCACTTTAAATACCCCTTAATGTTTGACTGCTTACTTTCTAATTTAATGTAAAATTCAGGGAGACAGGAACTTTCCATTACTAACTCATTAATAACCTGTAAACCTGCACAAAAGGCATAAAAATCCCTTAATTTTGAGTGTCTCCACGAATCAACCCATGAATAAATCCCTTATAAACCCATGATACTAAACTTACTTTTTTAAAGCTGTTATTTCTAATGGATAATTAATGTTTATGTAATAAGAAATTAAGGACATTTCAGGGATAAAATTATGGAGTTTGGTTTCGTAGTGACACTACCAATCAACTTTCTGCTCTTTTCAGCTAGAGCCAATCGAAGGCTAGACACCCTCATCATCCTCACCCCAATCTCTTCAGCTCTGTCCTGCAGGACTCTCAGAGGGCTGGGTGGCTGTCTGACGGTGAATGCTGGGACACCTGGCTAAAGACAGAGGCAGGCATCAATATATTACAATACAAATAACACAACTGTCATTTGTCTTCATGTTTGCTGTTGTAAGTTGTTGCTCTGCTCTGCCCTTGGCATTGTTACTAGTCTTTCTCAAAATGAAGACCACATTTCCCATAAACCCCGTTGCTTCCTGTCCCCCCTCCATGTTGGAAGTGATTTTTTCCATCGGCCTTTCTCTCCTTCCACCATCTGCTGCCAGAAACTCTGAAAGCTTTAGCTCCGTTTACTCTGGCAGAACAGCGCCCTCTTCCTGTTTTGTGCTGTAAAGCAATCCAGCAGATTTCCCGCCAAATCTGACCCAGTGACACGCCATGTAAAATGCAGTGTAGAGGCCGGTATGGAGGCTGCTGATCTTCTCTGGTCTCAGTTACTATACTAAAGTCTCAAAATGAATGTGGCACTTATTGATGTTAAAATGCTAAATGTAGAAGCTTTAAAAATTGCTCATAATTTCAGTCAAAATGTATTCATGTGATGTTTTAGTTGGGAGGAATTGGTTTTTACTGTACTATTTTGCCTGGTAAACAAATTATCTATGTACCACACCAAGATGTTGAAATCAACAAAGTTTTTTTTGTTTTTTGTTTTTTTACCTTGAATATGCCGGCCTTCTGCCAAGCTATCTTCTCCATGGTGTCTCCTAGCAAACTGGAGTGATCGATACCAAGAGACGAAATCCCACACACCCATGGCTTCCTATGGACCAAAAACAGTGTTGGACTACAACTGTAGCAATTACATAAACATAGAACAATCCAATGCATTGCTTTTCAAATCTTTACGGAACTTTACCTGATTATGTTTGTGCAGTCATATTGCCCTCCAATCCCAACTTCAAACACTGCTAAATCCACCTGTCTTACGCAGAAATGCCCGTGAGGATGGTTTCAGCCTTAGGGTCGGAGTGCGTGTATGCGTGTGTGTGTGTGTGTGTGTGTGTGTGTGTGTAGTGGTGGGGTATGTTGGGATATGGCTTTGTGAGGTATGCATGGCATGCTGAGCTGGGGGACATTGGTATGTATGTAAGAGCCTCACCCTCTCCTGCAGGAAGACATGGAAGGCAAGCACGGTCAGGAATTGGAAATAGAAGGGCATACTGCCTCCATGGACGTCCTGTGGATTCATGGAAATACAATGATTATTAGCAGGAAGAGGTCACTGAGTTCATGTGAGGTTATAATCTCACGTAGCCACACCTCCGGCTCAAACGACGGAGGTCTGGAGAACCATTAACCAACAGCAGTTGGTTAGAAAAGGGCGGCGACGCTGTGGACTGTCATCATCATTTAAACCGGTCACATTTGGCTAGGGCAGAGCATGGCACTGGTGCTCACTTGTTTACTGTCATAGGAACAACAAGGAAGTTGCACTTTGCTAGCAAGCGGAACCAAACTGATGTGATACCTAGCATGTGCTATGGCCGTGCGATAGCCTATTCTGGTTTCTAAAAGATTTGATTAATCCCAGGTGTGGACATTTACTACAAAAACAACACAATAAATCTAATGTAGGCTACTCAAGGGAGTCATTCCTATGTTCCCAGGGTCCTATGTTCCCCAGATTTATATGGCACATAATGGGAACATGACAAAGGGTCCTATGTTCCCAAGGTCCTATGTTCCCAGGGTCCTATGTTCCCCAGCTCTATACAGCACATAATGGGAACCTGAAAAAGATGTTCCCCAGCTCTGTATTCACTTAATATGGTTAGTTAGGGTTAGGGTTAAACATAGGACCCTGGGAACATAGAGATATGCTCCCCTACTCGAGAAGTCGCTGCATTGTAGCTATTAGCTAAGCTAACGATGTAAACTTGTTCTACCTGGGCAGAAAAACAAACCAGAAATCTATTTCAATCTCAGAGCCAATCAGTGCTGCCTTTGGCTCAGCAAGGTCTCGTAATCCTACATTTTATGAGGAAATTTTCAACAGACCTCCGTCGTTTGTGTGGCTATGTGTGATGATGTGACTGTTCGCAGTCATCACACAGGGTTTTTTTCTTTTTCTCTTGTTCAGATCCTTAGACACATAGTTATGTGTATGCTTCTGTAAGCATATTCATGTCTGAACATTTGCTGTGTATACATATTTCCCAAGTCATGTGCACGTTTCCTTAGCCAGATTATGTTTTCGGTTAATCATTTCCATCTGAGCAGTCTTGACACCATCAAACATTCGGGGTACCCTATGCTAGCTAGGTTTACACTAATTGTTTGGTAACATTTCACCACCATGATACTGCGAAATTGAATTAACCACTGTAATGTCACAAACAACACAGACACATAGAATACTGGTCCAGCATTGAACATGTATTAAATACACCACAGAATAATTACACAGACCATACATACCTTGGTTGTCCCACACCTCAAAGAGTGCTGCCGGGTGTCGGCACAGTATTTATGTGTGACTGATGTCATTAGGCAGTACCACTATGAGTGTGCTTATTCTTTGTTGTTATTGTTAAAGAAATATAATGATGACTAGAAACCTACATATAGTGGTGTCAGTTGTATGGGTAACGTGTGATATTTTGATTTTTGTGTAAAAGTTTACCTGTGTTTGAGGTGAAACTTCATACCACCCTGGACTAGGAAAGTGGTATGGTCCTGGGAGTGGAGGCTTGATTGAGGCCTGTATTTAACCAGTCTGTGCTCAGACATGGGGGAGAGAGGTTGTGGGCACAATGCGGAAGGCTCTGTCCCAACTGACAGTTTGTTGTTTGAGCAAACCTAAAGCTGTCTGATTGTTATATCGAGTTTGACAAAGTCTGATTAGACTTACTTTTTCTTTTGTATTGAATTATTCATTTTTTGTACACTATCTTGACATTTTCCATATTTTGATTTTCGACCAAAATAAACCAGCAAAGACTGATCCTTCTGGTTGTCATCGTTCCTGATGCCTAGGCCCTCATCAAAGTACTCGTTTACACTATGGCTATTTGAAATGAAAATGAGGTTGACACATCATGACTTTGGATGAATAAGGTTCAATCTGACATTTTGGTCAAATTAGTTCTTTGAATAACAGATTTTTAGATGTGGCTGAAACCATTGCAATGCTTACCTTTGTGACCTCTAACCGCTCATACGCCTCCCAGAAGTACTTGGTGAAAAGCTCCTTGCTGATCGGCTGTCCATTGATGCATATTCTCTCTCTGACATGAACCAAGTGTGGAGAGCTGAGGGTAGAGAGGCCGTGGTCAAAGAGCATTTTACTGCTGTCAGGTAAAACATCACCAAAATGTCAACTTTTAGAAGCTCAAAAAAGACAGCCTTGTGTTTAACATGAGCACTATGCATTTTTGAGTTTATCCAATGGGTTTCGAAAGGGTTTCATAAGCAAGCAGCAAGGGTGGTGATGCAGTGAGCCTCACCTATCGGGTACCCCAAGAAGGTTAAAACAAATGCTAAGAAGTATTGCCAAGTACTATTTAACCCATGTCTGAAGGGTATGCAAAAATATTACAGAAGAAGTAGCATGCACTGTCTCTCAATCTTGTGTTGTATTTGATCTTATTGTACCAGTTCTCTACAGACTCCTTCCCTAAAACATACAGATGCAAGAGAAAACTTGAATAACAGCTGTTACACCCAGTCTGGGAGACTAAAGGTGCAACATGAAAAGAGAGTGATCTTCAATCACTGGCTCCAAAAAACAGCCTCAATGACACAGTTTGCAAATTATTCTTAATTATAACAATTACTATACATTACTTATTGATTTACTAAACCATTTCACAAGAGGAAGCTATAGGCTTCAGGGTGAGCCTTTGCTATAATATCAAACAAAAAGAAACTAAATGGGGAGGACAGCCTAACATACCTTGCAAAAGAAAATAAACCTAAATACATGTAACTACCCTAACTTCCTAACTAAACAAACGAGAAGACAAACAAAGGAGAAACAGTGGACCAAAAGAATAGGTCACCCACCCCTACTGCAATCTGCTTTCTACCCAATCAATCTCCTGAATGGTTGCATCAGAGCATCATTTCATATTGTGGTACCACTTTGTCACAAAATCCTGCTTTTCCCTCTCTTAATAAGGATTACAAATATCCCAAAACTACTGGTCCCAAACTACAGACATTAGATGTTTTGCAAATGGCACATCTTTTAAAAAGCGCACACACTTAGGAATTTAACGACTAGGGACATTACTATTCCTACCCAAAACTAACCACAGATAAACTTTTGCAATGTGATTATCTTTTAGAAGGGTCAGCATGGTTGTAACAGCAGTATTGGTTAACCATTAATTTCCTAGAGAGCAAACCAGCAAGGCAAAGTCCAGCATTGGACTACAAGCTGAAGAGACATATTGAAACCTGTTAGTGTTTCACTGCTGAATTTAAGATATTACTATGCTACTCCAATGATATGGATTCTGTGTGAACTACAGTATAATGGATTGTAATGTAGTTGCAATGGGTCCTATTATGCACAATACAAATTTCCCTCAGGACTAATGAAGATCTAGTCTATAATATTCCTATAATATTCAAATAGGGATTTACAGTGTGCCTGTGGTACTCAATAGTGAATTTATAATGATCTTATGGTACTTTAAGGTATTTTTTAATCTGGTATGGTATCTCTATAGTAGTCCTATTATATTACTATAGTTACTTACAATGTGTTTGTGGTGTACAATTGTGAGTTAATACCTTATCTCATTTAATGGTATTTTTGCTATGGTACCACTATAATATTTCATTAGGGATAGGTCATTTTGCTGTGATATCCTATCCTTCTAAAATGTAGGCTATTATAAGATTACTTTGGTTCTTTTTAATAAGGTTATACAAATACATTTTTTTTTATTGGTAATACCTGTAGAATCCAGTTTGAAAGCCATAACTCCTGAGGATTCTCTCAGTGAATGCACAGGTTGATCCCTGGGGTAAAAAGAATGAAAATAGCATTTTATTCTTTATCATAGCAGTGTTTCAATATTGAATTTCTTACCAGCAGTACACCGTTTTCTACTCGTACATACCTTTCCTTTGGTTCCTGTCACGTGGATTATGTTGAGTTTGTCCAGCTCATCCACCTGAAGACGTCCAAGTGAAGCAAGCAGCAAAATTCACTAGTGCAGAGGTTCCTACATGTTTTCATCAATACACATTAAAGCACCAATTTGATTTTTTTTTTTTGTCCCAGGAACCATGCAGCTGAGTGGATTTGTGGTTGTTAAATATGATTTAATTTAGAACTGCATAACTGTCTCTGCTGTAGGTAGGGATAACAGTGGATAAATGGGAAACCTATTATCAGAATAGTCAATCGTATCTAAATTGTTTTATTGTGGTAACTTCTAGTGAATTAAATATCTATCAAATCCCAAAATCAAAGTCCCTGCATCTCTGATTATTTGCCACCAAAAGTTTGGATGCTGCTCACTTTTGAGTTAAACCTCAGTGGGCGGAGCCAAAGAACCATTGATTTTCTGGCCACGTAACATTGGACTGAAGCCCATTGAAAAAGCCAAGAGGTAAGAGAGCAGGTAGCTAATATTATGAAGCCTATAGCGCTTGTTACTAACTGAAAATATGCAATCTAACCACACTAAGTTACCTAGGTTAGCTAGCTAGCCTAGCGCCTAGCTAACCTTCCAAGTTCAAACTAGTCATACCAACCTACAGCTATCTAGGTAAGCTAATGAGCTTAGAATTATAAGGCTCTATCTACCTTCAGGATAGTTCTGAGATATTGAGCTTCAAAGTTTTCAGCATCCATTGAGTTTAATAGAGATGGGTCCTTTTGTTTTAGAAATTACAGACTCAAAAATCATCATTTTCAAAAAATAACACCACACATGTCAACAGGCACTCATAGAATAGGTTCATGCGACTAACTCAGTTTTGACAAAAAAGGTCAGATAGAACCTTATAATACCAAGATTTATTTATATTTTCACTAGAGTTCCTTCTTTGCCTTTCAAGTTTGTCAGTTAACTTGTGCTCTTAAAAACTCTGGTTCTTTGGCTCCGCCCACTGAGATTTAACTCAACCAATGAGATTATTTCTGCCTCCAGAGCGGCTCTGCCTCAGAGAAAATGTTTGTAAAAATAAAACTACAATGAATCACTACAATCTCTAGTCCATGCAACAGCAATATATGGTAGAGTGCATGAATCAAAAAGATCATTCAAAACAATTCAGCTACTCGTGGAGATTAATTGCCTATTGATATTGTTGTGTTTCTACTTACAGTAATGCCTGTCCGATGGAGGAATCCCTGCATGGCCTGGAGCTGCAGGCTTGGATCCTCCTGATGTCCACGCTGCCGCTCCAACACAGCCGCATTATTCTGCAAGCTGTTTAGGACACAGACAGCTCCCTGAGCACACACACACACATACACACACACACACACAGAATAACGCTTTCAAGAGCTGAAAATGTAGCCAAGTTATTATACATTAAAAGGTTTGTATAACCTTTTGTATAATAATACCCACTTGAAAACTTCTTTTGGTCCTCTTCAAAATGCCAGGTAGACCCAGTACCATGGTAGTAAAGCCTTATCAGTAAATTAACAGCTTATCGCTACTGTTGCACGAAAACTGGTAAAATGTCAATTTCATGCAGGACAAGCCTATATAATAAAATCTGTCTGTGACATTGTGACTGGCTGAGCGCAGGAGAGACCGATATGGAACTGGTGCGATCGGGTTCCACTCCTTTTTTTTCCCCCCCTTCACACCAGTTGTTTGCACAAGATTTCTGCCAGTTTACAGCCTCATAAACCTGTGCTGTCAGGGGGCTATTAGCACATGAAAGAGACATACAGTAGCTACAGTCAGCCAATACTGCAAAAATGTCCATTTTAAGTTTCACATTCAGTTTTAAAATCTTTGTTTTTTTCTTAAAGCAAGTGAAAAATTCTGTCAGTGAGAGAATTCCACATGTCCAATGCAGTTTCTCTAGTTTCAGCTGATATCCTGAAACAAGGCAGAATCACATTCCACTGGTATCAGGAAAATGACACTTAATTCAGGAAAATTGTTTAAACAAGTTGATTTGCATTGGAAACAATTGGAAATATCTCATGGCACTGGCATTATTTCAGAAAACAAGTCAATACTAGACTAAATGACTTCGTAAAATGGTTTTGTTGAAGTGCAAGAGAAAGTATAATTCAAAATAGTTACCTCATAATCCATTAGTCTTTTGTAAAAACCTTTCAGCCAGAAGGTCAGTTGGTTGCTGTGAGATGGTCGGTCTGCCTGCATGGTCTCATGCTGGTTTTTCAGACTCTCTATCTTAGTTTACTTTAGTTGACTCAGTGAAAATCTATAGATTTTTAGACACAGTGGCCATACATTTTAACTGCATGCCAGTGTGTTCAGAATAGCTTGAATTTTATGTCTAATATGTAATAATCCAGGGTAGGGTGACATTTTACGCACCTCCATGAGCAATTAATGAGGACGGGCAAATTTTTTAGTAAACCTATGATTTTTTTTTGCACAAATTAAAACAATCAATTCAACATAATTTGCCACCTCACCTTTTTTTGCCAGAAAGGTCATTATCTGAACCAGCAACTCTATTCCAATGAAACAATACTCTCAATAACAATACATCATTTTACATTTAAACTTTGCTTATGCCCTTATCTTGTTGCAGTGCAGCACAAAGTTGGACTTGGCAAACGTGAGCGTTAAGCACATTTTATAGTTGAACGTAATGTAAACGTGATGTAAAGAACTTGGCGGTGCATACGTTTTTATACTTCCGTTTTGATGTGCGCATAGCATGTCATTGAAATCTCGTCCACAGGGTGTCAGTGTTTAAAAGAAATCATATCACACCAAAACAAAACCTAGAAGCAGAGAGGGACAGGAAGCCGACATGACAACAATCACCGGTCAAAACAAAAATGGACATGACTATAGCAATGCAGCTGAAAAAATGGGATGTGTTGGAGCAGTTGGAACTTGATCACCCCTAATTGCCCCTATGATCAACCAATCAGAGTGTACGGGTTAGGGTTAGGGTTAGGGTAACCCTAACCCCAAAAACACGACAAATAGCGTCAGTTAACGCAGAGATGCTATTTTACTATTATATATATTATTAAGTATATAAAATGTGCTTTAGCTAACCTGAAGTAACAAAAGGGATAATGTGGTTACAAATAAAAATGGATCAGGGGCGTGTCTAGGGGGTGGCCAAGGGTGGCACTGGCCACCTCTGAAATCTGATTGGCCACCCCAGGTGCCACCCCAAAATCCTGAGTAATGACTGGCTGATGGCCATGTAAGAGGCAGGACCATCAAGCCAGTTAATTTCTTTTTCCAAAACTACACTCCTTGAGTTCCAAGAAACACGCTAAGGGGAGCAAAGAGAAGACCAAATTAGGGATCAATGTGAAAAAAACACTATGTCTGACCAAACGGAATGCAGCACCTGAAAATAAAGACCAAGAAGTAATGTTAGTAGCATACTTTTTTTTTTACATGCATACAGTTGACAGTGATGTCTGATAATTCTGGTTGTTTTCAATCTGGGCCTTGTATGGAAGAGGATTAGGGCCACATGTGAAAAATATATTTAAATTCTGAGATTAATCTCAGATTTCTGAGAATAAAGTCAGAATTCTGACCTGGAACCTGCCTACATCCTTCCTAAATGCCGCACTCAGTGCCACCCTTGCTTGAGTCTGTGCCCCACCTCGGCCACCCCAGTCAAAATGGCCTGGACACGCCACTGAAATGGATGCGCTTGCAGAAGAGGATGAGGGGCCCGTTCTGAAACGGAGGAAATGGAGTCCACTTCAACAGCTGTTTTCACACTGACCATTGACGTAATGTGTGGCACAGCTAAAGTTGAGACATGTTCAACTTGGAGTCCAGGGCAGCGCCCCAAAACGCAAGACGCATAGTTTGGAGGAGACGCGTGCCTGCTGCAATTAAAGCATTGAAAACAACTGAAAAAAGTCACGGGCATGTTCAAAATAGCATCCTATGTGATCATAGCATAACTAGTTAACTATTTATGGTCGATGGTCAAAGGGCTGTGAAGATAGTTGGCTGCTTGGCAAATGTTCAACAGATAGATAAACTGTATTGATCCCAAGTAGCCACCCTGTACACAAAACACAGAGATCCAGACCAAAAAAAAAACCTAAATACACTCAGGCTCTACACACTTAGGCCATCAAAGACATGACTATCTGCCACAGCTCAACATCACATATCCTATTCATACATTGCACTATGAAATGAGAGAACCGTTCTGAGGAACATGGGCATTACCAGCCACCCACTGAAAGTCCACTTAAAGCAATATTCCACTTAGTTGTCCCCCACCAAAGGGGGGACTATGGATCAGTCTCCGTCCATTCGTTCGTTCGTTCATTCGTTAGTTAGTCACACTGTAACGTTGACTTTGTGCCGCTAGGGGGCGGCATTGACAATGAATGGGGACTCAGTGGTAATGCAGGTCATACAGTTAAAGTTATCATACAATGTGGGGGACAATGAATGGGGACTCAGTGGTAAAGCAATACAGTTAAACTTATCATAGGTAACATAATAGTCTACACATGCTACACACTTGGAGACATCAGACTGGGTTGATGTGTTGAAGTGAGAGGCAATGGAGAATTTTTGGGCAAACCTCTAACCACAAGACACTGTAGTTATTGTCCAGTTGTTGGACTGTTGTACTGTTATTGCATCATCACTGCACTACCACTGTGCCTCAGTGTTGAATACTTATATCATATTACATTCATAACACTCACGCTCCTGGTGTTGTATGTTATATTGTATATTGTATTATAAATTGTATTGTAGTGTACATTGTGTAATGTACGGATTGTATTTATTGCATATTGTAGTTCTTATATTTTGTACTGTATTGAGTAAAAACAGGACAATTACAGTCACTACATTTCAAGATATAACTTGTAAGCCGAATTCTGAGGAGAGTAGGCAACAGAAATATATGGTCAATCTGTCCTTTCATTGTCCCATACCAAAATGCTTATACAATTTCACTCATATTTCAAGTTCACTCAGCAATCACTGACTGACCGAAGGGTGGAACTACATCACTGGTGGGGGACAACATGTTTACTATTTGCTTGTTTTAACATGGGAGTTATTTGGCATTTGACTGCCATGAAAACCAGAATATAAACTAATCACCAAGATCAGATGCAGCTGGACGAGTTTGTAGCGTTCAGATTTTTACTTCCCATTCATTTGAATGAGGCCACAAAAATAGACTGAAAACTGACATTGAACACGTTGGTGAACAGATTCAACAACAGATCCTGCTGCTGTGATTTCCAACTGACTGTGGGTCCAACGTTTTAGAACATAATTTCACCAAATAGCATTTTTATTGATAGAAGAGAACATAGCGGAGGGATACCGGATCTACTTTTATTTCAGCTAATTGATTCATTTTTATGTCCGTGTTAATTAATGATATGGGGCGATAGTTGGAGCATTGTTTCGGAATAAGTGTTCCGTGGAAGAAGTGCCAGTGTTCATGCGGTGGGGCATAGTGGCACTTTGATTAATTTCAAATATTACTTTGAAGTGCAGCGGTGAGAGAATCGGCCAGAACTGTTTGTAGTATTCTGCAGGGGATCCATCTGGTCCAGGCGATCTATTGTCAGGCATGTGGTGAAGTGCTTTGGTGATTTCTTCCAGGGAGAGCGGTTTATCCAAGTGTTCCGATTGGGTTTTTGTTAGTTTTGGTATAGGGAAACATTCCTTGGAAATGCTTCGGTGTCTTCTGGTGAAGTGTTCTGCTTTGGGGGTATAAAGTTTTGAATAGAAAGATCAGAAAGAATCATTGATTATGGAGGGGTTTTACAAAAATAAAAATAATTTTAAAAAAATAGCCCCGGATCTATTCATCTGTCATTCCGATCATGCATTAAAGCCCTCGAAAATAATGTGACTGTCAGCCCATATGGAATAATGAGCATTGATGACTATTAGGCCCTATGAGATGGAAAAGTGCATTAATGGTTTGCTTTTGTATAATCTGATATTGGTTGGTGTGTTCAAATAATTGGTTAAGTCTATGTATAAAATAAATTGATAAATAACATGTGTTTATGATCTAATCATCACATCAAAAAATTTGACATTTGGTTAGATTTTGGTTGGCATATGCTGATCGCATCCTTTTCATGAGCAGGACAGGAGAGAGGAGAAGAGAACAGGAGGAGAGAGCGGAGGAGAGGAGTGTGTGACGGACAGATGAGACACCAAAAGAGCTATTGGAGAGGTGAAGAAGAGGAGAGGATCAGATAGACAAGACACACAGTTAACACAGTTGAAAACTGAACAAAGCATTGGCAACATACAATCTAGCATATGACTGCTTCATCAACGTCAAGGCTCTTATTTTTTCTTAGGGTTTTACTCCTGCTGCTGAAAATAAAAATAATAACAAAGTTGAATGAGAACTCAGATTGCACTAATTTTGTTTATTCTGATTTCATGTGGTGAAAGCCGGCCTACGCACCTGCCTGGAACCTTTTGGTAGAGCACAGTGTCTCACATCTTATATTCATTTTACTCTGAAATAACTTGAAAATGGTGCAATTATCGGGTGAAAATCGAAAGATTTCTGGGCTGGGCAAAGCTCCCAATGTTTCAAGATACTAACAATGCAAAACAAAATCAGTTTCCGACACTCTGCCTCTGTAAAGTGAGTTTCTTATAAAGCAAATGTCGGATCTCAGTTTGCTTAAGTGATATAAAATCTTTGTTCTTTTGGCAGGAGAGCTAGGATCTTATTTTCTCTGGAAGTACCATGGAATTATTATTGTAAGCGGTATTAAGTTACACAATGTGCTACAATAGTACATGTTAGAGAAGGTGGTAAGAAGTCGCAACAGAACAAAAACAAACAAGTATGTTAGACACAAAGACAAGAAAACACTGGGGATGAAATACAACAGATCCTGCTGCTGTGATTTTCAATGGAACATTTTAGAACATAATTTCACCAAATAGCATTTTTATTGATGGAAGAGAAGCAGAGGGATACCATTTAGGAGAGATAGTTCCTGTTACTTTTATTTTTAAATACTAATTTTAGTGTAAAGCAAGAATAGAAATACAAGATGACAACAGACCCCGACCTGGCTTTGTTGTCTTAAAAGCCGGATCTGTTGTTGAATCTGTTCACCAACGTGTTAAATGTCAGTTTTCAGGCTATTTTCGTGGCCTCATTCAAATGAATGGGAAGTCAAAATCTGAACGCTACAAACTCAATATTGGCAAGATTGGATGCAGCTATTTGATTCATTTTTATGTCCGTGTTAATTAATGATACGGGGCGATAGTCAGAGCATTGTTTCGGAATAAGTGTTCGGGGATCCATCTGGTCCAGGCGATCTATTGTCAGGCATGTGGTGAAGTGTTTTGGTGATTTCTTCCAGGGAGAGCGGTTTATCCAAGTGTTCCGATTGGGTTTTTGTTAGTTTTGGTATAAGGAAACATTCCTCGGAAATGCTTCGGTGTCTTCTGGTGAAGTGTTCTGCTTTGGGGGTATAAAGTTTTGAATAGAAAGATCAGAAAGAATCATTGATTATGGAGGGGTTTTACAAAAATAAAAATAATTTAAAAAATAGCCCCGGATCTATTCATCTGGCTCTTATTTTTTCTTAGGGTTTTACTCCTGCTGCTGAAAATAAAAATAATAACGAAGATGAATGAGAACTCAGATTGCACTAATTTTTTTTATTCTGATTTCATGTTGTGGAAGCCAGCCTACGCATCTGACCGGAACCTTTTGGTAGAGCACAGTGTCTCACATCTTATATTCATTTTGCTCTGAAATGGTGCAATTATCAGGTGAAAATCTAAAGATTTCTGGGCTGGGCTAAGACCGCAATGTTTCAAGATCCTAACAATGCCTGTGTTGTATACAGAGTGGTGGGGCAGGCTAATCCATTTGGCTGTCAGTTTCCGACACTCTGCCTCTGTAAAGTGAGTTTCTTATGAAGCAAATGTCGGATCTCAGTTTGCTTAGGGTGATTTAATATCTTTGTTCTTTTGGCAGGAGATCTAGGATCTTATTTTCTCTGGAAGTACCATGGAATTGTTATTGTAAGCAGTATTAAGTTACACAATGTGCTACAATAGTACATGTTAGACAAGGTGGTAAGAAGTTGCAACAGAACAAAAACCAACAACTATGTTAGACACAAAGACAAGAAAACACTGGGGATGAAATACACTGATGTATAAGGGGACTGGTGGGGACAGAGTTTGAGCATTGGCAAGTTGAGATATGACATGCAATAAAGCCATTATTAGAACATCTTTGGATTTGTTTTATTGTATTGAGTAATAGATGGAAGTGTTGGGTAAAGAGCAAAAAGAAAAAAGGGGGGGAGTGGGGGCCAAAAAGGGAAAAATAATAATGATAATAATGAAGATATTAATAATAATAATAGTAAATACGTATATACTGTACCTATATATACATATACATGCACACACACCCGCATATATATGTTTCATACATAAACATGTACACACATATAAACATACATACATACATACA
The DNA here is from genome assembly GCF_046629955.1 of Centroberyx affinis. Taxonomy (NCBI): domain Eukaryota; kingdom Metazoa; phylum Chordata; class Actinopteri; order Beryciformes; family Berycidae; genus Centroberyx; species Centroberyx affinis. The sequence continues at coordinate 205,322 of NW_027279033.1, read as the reverse complement.
TACATACATACATACATACACATACACACATGTATACATAAATATGTACACATACATACTATACATGCATACACATTCGCACGTGCACACATATGCATACACACAAAAAAAAAAACATGGCTCCTAAAACCAGTTACTAGATATTTGGTTTTAACAATATGTAGGTTAAGATAGTCTGTGTCATTAGACAAATCTCTCTACCTCCTCCCTGTTAGTCTGCTCTGCCCTCTGTCATTTGGTTGATTTTCCCTGAACCAATCACTAGTGACTGACGTATCTGGCCGCTCTGACATTATTTTCAGTGACACTGATGCTGGGTGTATTTAAAATATTGTCTTTGCAACGACAATATGTTGGTTAAGGTGTGATTTCAACAAATATTATCTGCCGAAACACCAATGAAAGACCGTTGCACGAACGGTTCCAACTTTAGTCCCGCCCACAAAGGCGCTGATTGGCTCGCTTGTTTCTCTGAGCGGGAACAAGCCGTTGACTAGAGCAGCACCAGACTCTCTGAATCGCTCGACCAAATCTGAAGAGTGGGTGGGACATGATTCAGGAGTCTGGAACCTACAGAATCATATGAAACTCTTTAGAACTGACAGGATGCCTGACTGTGCCTGCAGTCAGTTGTATACTGGGTAAATAAAAAGGGGGATAAAACTGTGGCCTGCGGTGCAGCTGTTGATTACAATGTCAGACCTTATTTTTCAGTCTAACACCAACCTAACACAAACTTGGCATGGGCGTAATTTTAGGTAGGGACGGTAGGGACATGTCCCTGCCACTTTTGACAGCCTGTTGAATTGTCCCTACCAGTTCTGATCAATGATCATACGTTTTCTGTGAAAACATTTTATTGCCTCCACAAAGAGTCCACAAAGAGACTCAGGTCCTCTGCTAACATTACATATTCACTGAATAAACCTTATACAATATTATGAATGAATTCACATACTAAAATATTAAATACTTAATTTCCTCATATAAGCCAGTCGCTGTTTTGGTGACTTGTTTGTTTCCGGTTCCCACTGTATTTTGCCAACAGCAAAACAGCACTGGCTCAGCAGCTTGTGCTCAGGTGTCCTGTTGGTGTGTGGCTGTGTGTTTTGATATTAAAACTAACAACAGCGCTTCACTCTTGGATGGCAGGCAAAAAAGGAAAGGGCACATAACAGTAAACATGTAAGTAGGCCTAATGGTACTGTTTAAGCGATAGATCTGTGTTTTATATTCATATTGGATTTATATGTTATCAGATGAGTGAAGCAAGGAGTTGCGGTTGATGTGTAAAATGAATTAGTGATAATAATAGTTGAAGTAGGCTACATTAGAAATTCATTGTAGGCTAATGATGTATATCCAGCAAAGAAAGGTAGCATATCTATATTTTCTCTTCATGTGAGCATGATTGCTTGTAGTCACTCAGATAGATCAGTGTAAATTTCAGCTCCAGGATGAAGGGTGGAGCAGCAGCACAGGGGCAGGCAGCAGGTGGACAAACTGGATCTCAGGGCCATATAAGTTTGTGTCTGTGTCTATTTGGGCCATACAAATAGACACTGGTGCAGGTAGGGCCATCCTCATTGGAGGGAGAGTTGGCGCCAGTGTTAGAGATTGGAGGCTTGTTAGTGTCACAGTGGTTGTATAGTGTTGTAGTTTGTTTGTTTATTTAGATCCCCATAAGCTACTGTATTGTAACAGTAGCTACTCTTCCTGGGGCCCCCATTAGTATTTTTAACAATACTTCAATAACAGAAAATACATCAATACACATCCATAACATTCATACTCACAGTAAAAACAACAAACACCAACTCAAAGCCTGTCTAATACATACGATAGCTCTATATAAGAATTTCCTCTCTTGAGTAATTGAGAAAAGGAAATCACTTAGCAACTCATCCACTAAATCACAAATAAAATTGGACTGACAATTATCCAACTTTTATTGTGTCCAAGAGTAAATCGGCATAGGAAGTTGTGTAGAATTTCAGTAACCATGTTTAAAGAATAATAACATTTTTGAGGGACAACTTTAAAGCACCCTACTGATTTGTCCCTACCACTTTCCAAAGTAAACCTACACCCTTGGAAACTTGGTGTCTTATGCAGAAGTGAGATTGATGTGTGAAGTTGTGTGTGCATGTTACCTTCTATAACCTGCAAGCATGACCAGTGAACAGTGTCTATGTTTGTGTGAAACTGTTCCTGGATGGTCTCTGTTTTGGTCATTATTGCCATCACATGAAAGTTGTGAGGCTTGGTATTACCCTCTGTTGTTTCAGAGGTTAAGAACACAACAAATTCAATCTTATCGGTTTTAAATATCATCAAAAATCTTATTGGTTGACCTCTTTAACTGCATTCCACATTCTAAAGTGTTGCATTATTAAATTGAAAATTGATTGCAAGGCCTAATTGTATTTGTGGTGGCTTTTAACGGCATGTTTTCATTGCTCTGTTCATTGCACCTGAACGCTTCTCCATGTTATCTGTTCACATTTTACAGAAACAGTTTATAGTCACATCCTTTAAAGCAGTGGTCGGCAACTAGCGGCCTGCGGGCCAAAACTGGCCCGCCTGTAATAGTATCTGGCCCGCCAGATGACACTGAAAATCTCTGATCTTGCCATGCTTTGTGTCGTGGTGCCGTCGTATATTGTATTCCTTGCAAACTGCAACAACTTAGTTGCAGATTAGACAGACTGGTTTGGCGTTAATAAAATCAGGTAAGATGAATGCATACTTGTCTTTCCATTCTTCTTTGTATGTCCTACCTTCGCTGTCAACTTTTCTTTTCATTGCTTTTGACAGTGACATTTTGTCTTGCTAGCTATCAATGTTTTGCTAATGTCTCTGTGCACACAATGTAACCTCCCGCACAATAACGCGGGTAACGATGTAACGCGAGAGTAACGTACATCGGATATCCAATCCTGAGTCCATAAAATAATTATTACAATACGTTAGATAGGCTCAAAGAAGTAGTCATTTTCAAAATGGAAATGATACACATTTATTATTAACTGTGTGGAGAGGGGAAATATGAGATTTACACACATTCATGTCTTAAAAGACAGTCTGTCGGTGATAAAAGACAGCAGTCACATTATCAGCAGGTTACTATTATAAGCTGTTTTATAACGCAGCCACAGAGTGGAGCAGGAGACAAAGCAGTAATAACACACTAATAACAGTCTGTAGCAAATTCAAGTTACTTTATTTTAAACAAATAACTTTCTTAAATTACTCTTTTGTACAATATATAATAGTATAGATTAGGAAAAAGTTTTGTTTGGTAGAAAAAAAGGTTCTGTCCAAGATATTATGTTTTGGCCCACCATTCAGTTGCTTGGAAAAAATTTGGCCCGAGGCCAAACGTACTTGCCGACCCCTGCTTTAAAGGTTATGGGGAGAAAAGCAGGTCAAGTTCCATGAGAAAAGGCTTGACTTCTGCATAGGGAATTTTATATAGAATTTTATTAAGAAGTGCGTTAAATCCAACATCACAGCGATTCCAATTCCATCTAAAACACTTGTCTTTTAATGACTATAATCACTTGCTAGCTGCTGAAGATGAAATTGAGTTGCTATAATGTTTTATTGCAATTACCTTTACTGTAGGCTGCAGTTTATAACCTTATCTATTAAAACATTACTGGTTAGGTTCATGCAGTTAGTTGTTCATGAGGAGTTGGTTAATGGGGAAATGGCAGTAATTACCGCTGGCCCTCCCGATGTAAAGCGGGTGTCAGTCGTTGTCAGTGACTGACCACTGACAGTAGAGTGGAAGTTGGATGTGAACAAGCAAATGCATTCTTGTTCCTGCTGTCTTCATATGTGTGTGTGTGTGTGTGTGTGTGTGTGTGTGTGTGTGTGTGTGTGTGTGTGTGTGTGTGTGTGTGTTCTGTAGAAACAGACTATGCTGATCTTTTAATGCTTGGCAGTGTGTTCGATACTCCATAGCATGTACTGTCTGCCTGGTGATGCTATGGAAAAGCTATAGGACGACTATAGTACAGTAATAGCAATGCCTGAACATGCCAAACAACTGCTAAATTACATATGTGGTAAATTACATATGTGGTAAATTACATATGTGGTAAATTACAGGGTGTTCTTTATTGGAGTCTGAGAATGCTTTTGACATGTCAAGTACTTTGAGATGGAGAAATGCCGAGAGCTGCAAAAATGCTAAAGGCATTTTCCTCATATGAACAGCAGATGACATGCAACCAATCTGGCCTAGTTTCATCCACTCATTTGAACTTTTTCTCAAATGGTGAAATGCAAACAATATGTACTATACTGGTGAGTTTAATCCATTGAGGTTGGTATGTTTTGTTTATGTCTACTTTTATGATTTGCTCATTAAACTGGCAATTGTAATTTAGTGATGTAGTGGTAAATAAAAATGTGGCCATAAAACTATGACCTCCAGTTGGTGATCATTGTAAGGCAAACAATCAACAATATTCACAAATCATTGTGTGCTACATGTGTGCTATTTTGTATAGTATGATTTTTATATCCTAAAGATTCATATCAGCCTAAAAGGTGGGTAATTATGTTAAATAAATTGAGTTAAGATGCATTGTATTGCCTTGCTCATGGGGATTATTCTTACATTTAAGTGAATGATATCCTACAGATAAGCTTTACATGAGTGTTTGGAAAGAAAACAGTTGTAGCTTAATGAGTTTCTTTTCACATTCACCCCAAAGTTTAATTGTCAAATTCCACTATGCAGTTAAACCAAATATGTGGTAATTGCATCTCCAACATGCCACATCAATGGATGCCAGCTTCTTGCCTTAATATTATAGGGCCTCATTTTCACCAGAATGGCTTTCTATAGCGGATGCATCATTATTTGGGCCCCTGGCTGGTAAACAGGAATCTCATTGAGCTTAATGTGTACGTTGCTATTTAGGGCTTATATAGATGCTTATAGCCCAGTCAGGCTATGGGCTCCAATGCATGCACTGTGACTATTAAGATTGACTTCGGAGCCATAATGTATGATTATTGATGCAGCAATGCATTGGTTGATTAAAATATATATCATCTACTCATCAAGAGTTAGGCTGGGTAAAGCATTTCCTAAATCCGCTATAGATAAAATAATGATGAACTATGATCTTATATGTCCTAACATGTGTCTAATGATGTGTGGACCTCAATATGTTTACCTGGAGGTCTTACAGAACTCCTGTGTGCTTTTTAAGATGGAAAGTGGCCTCTCACAACAACATATACACCCCAATGCCCTAAGCTATGTTGTATAAGAGTCTGGATGCCAGAGTCTTTAATGAGGCTATTATCCCGGCTCAGCCTCCGAACCCAAAACCAAACAGGCATCCTCATTTCAGGGTGTTCAGGGTGTGCAAAGTGCTGAAACAGCATTTAGACCATGTGACACTAAAAATCTCCATTGAAGCTACTAGTACTACTACTATTACTGCTATTGCTGCTGCTGCTGATAGAACTACTGCTACTGCTATTATTACTACTACTGATACTAATAAAAAAGTGGTCAATGATCCTGCTTCCTATTGATTCTTATTCAATCTCAGTGCTATTCCTACTCGACCTCAGTGTCAATAACACAGTCTTAGATCGTCTTGAAAACATTGGTGTTGCAGGATTTGGTGCTTCCGTAGTTTAGGTCCTATCTATTAGAAAGTACACATTTCATCTTCCATAACAATATGACCTCAGAGTATTGTAATGTGGACTTTGTATCTACCACAGGGCTCAGCTCTAGGCCCATTGCTTTTCCCAATTTACATGCAACCTCTCAATTTCCATCCATAAATTTGGCATTCATTTTCATTGTATGCAGATGACACAGAACTCTATATAATTCTTTCCCTGAGTTTTCATGGGAGTTTTTTCTTGTTTTCATTGAGGGTCTAATATTGGCTTGTGGTCATTTATTGTTTTCATAATGTGGGTGTTGTGAAGCTTTATGAGACTGTAACTGTGTGTGTAAGGGCTATACAAATAAACTTGACTTGACTTACATTTATTTTATTTATTTTTATTTCTCCTTTATTTAACCAGGTGAGTCCCATTGAAATGTTCATCTCTTTTGCAAGGGAGCCCTGGCCAAGAGAGCAGCAAACAGATATTACAAAAATACAACACAAAACCACAATATAAAAATTACAAGGAATACATATAAATATACAAATTACACAGTGCTACATGGATGTTACATGCTCTGAGGAAGATACAGTCAAAACGCGTAAGCATTGTTCTGCAAAATAAATAGATATTGAAATTCTACAAGTGCTGGACCATTTTGTTGGGAGTTGCGGGCCATTTTTCACATGTTTATGACTTTACCCTAGGACCAGCACCCCAAGAAAGGCTGTAGTGCCAGCAGTTTACTTCTAATTGGCTTGACTTACTATTACTACTACTACTACTACCAATACTACTACCAATACCAGTACTACTATTAATACTAACACTACCACTACTATTACTAATAAATCATATTAATGCATATTTGTGTAGAATCCAATCAAAATGTCTCATTTGAACCAACTGAGGTTAAGGGTTTCCCATAGGCAACCAGTATAGTACTGATCAATTCTACAATAAATATGTAATCCATCAAACTGCATTATATCCGCCATGTCAGGTGGACCACACTGAGTGGACCACATCTGAATTTTAATAAAAGGGGTAACACTTTATAATAACCATCATTAATAAATGGTAAATTGATAGTTAATTAAACTTTAGTTAATAGTTATTTTACTGTTAACAAACAATCATCATTTGTTTATAAATGATATATTGTATCATAGCTTTTTACCCTTTTTACCGTCTCTTATCAGCTATGATACAATATATCATTTATAAACAAATGATTTTATATTACACAAACTAATGATAAAATAACATAAATTATAGCATTACTAATAATTAGTAAACATTATTAATGATCATTTCATTGTTTGTTAACAGTAAAATAACTATTAACTAAAGTTTAATTAACTATCAATTTACCATTTATTAATGATGGTTATTATAAAGTGTTACCATAAAAGGCTAATATAATAATAACCTAACCCAAATTCAGTATGAGTGACACTGACACAACAGGGCACATGGTTGGTGATGGACATATATGAGGGTCAAACCTCTGACCTTTTGGGATTGAGCCTCTAACCCCTAGTAGAGCACTATGTGGCCCAAGAGAACCCACATCTGAACCTGCAACACTGTGAGTTTTGATAACACTGGACAATCACACTGTCTAGTCAGTCTGCACCTTTCCTGACTTTTGAATCACAGTCACTACACTGAAGTGATTACTCACTACACTGCAAAAAATGTCCATCCTAGCAAGGCATTTAATCTGGAATTGTGTCTTCTTAAAGCAATATTGCACTTAGTTTTAACATGTGGGTTATTTGGCTCTTGACCACGATGAAAACCAGAATATAAACTAATCACCAAGATCAGATGCAGCTGGACGAGTTTGTAGCATTCAGATTTTTACTTCCCATTCATTTGAATGAGGCCACGGAAATAGACTGAAAACTGACATTTAACACATTGGTGAACAGATTCAACAACAGATCCTGCTTTAGATTCAAGGTGTAACCCCACTTTTACACTTATTTTAAGTTTAAATTTTAAGATTGAATATGTGACTAAATTACTTGTTAAGATGGACATTTTTGCAGTATTGGCCCAATGTAGCTATGTCTCTTTCATGCTCTAAAACCCCTCTGTCAGCATGGGTTTATGAGGCTGTAAACTGGCAGAAATCTTGTGCAAACAACTGGTATGTGGTGAAAAAAGGACTGGAAACTGATTGCAGCAGTTCCAAATCAATATTTTTGGGCAGTCACAATGTCACTGAGAGATTTCACTATACAAGCTAGTCCTGCATGAAATTCACATCAGGTGTGACTAAATCACTTGTTAAGACAATTGTTGCAGGATAATTAGAAAAAAGTTAGCAATTATTTGTCTGTGCTTGAAGCCCAAACTGAACTAATTCTAATGACACATTTTGATTAAATTCTGCACAAGTATACATATAGCTTTTATTATTATTATTATTATTATTATTATTATTATTATTATTGCAAGTGGTGTTGCTTTTGTTATTATTCTTATTAGTCAGTGGAGAGTTTTAGTGTCCCATCTGTTTTAGAGGCTTTTTCACCCTGACAAGAATAAAAATCTGGAGGAAGCTCTGAATTCTGGGAATTTTCTAGCATAAAATTATACAAAAAAATTAAAATGTATAGATATACTGCATATAGATGAATATCAGCACAAAACATATTAATAAAAATATTCAAAAACATTATCAGGCATGGATTGTCCAAGTCGGTCCCATTTCATCAGGTCTTATGACGCTACTGTTTCATATACACAGTATAATGCTATATTATTTTATATTCAAAAACTGTAAACACAGCTTGCAGAATCAAGCTGCTCCTCCAATTTGCTGTAAAGTCACACACTATGATTTGTACTTTTTTGTAGAAGATCTGTCTCTCTTGCTCAACCTCTTTGGGAAAACCTACTCATCTACCTCAGGGATTCACGAATAGAAATGTTGTGTTGTTTTTGGGTTGTGGCTAAACAGATTACAAATGTACTGTCTTAGAAATGGGATACATATGCCTGTGCTGGCGAAGCTCGGTTTTCTCTGCAGACTGACTGTTTAGAGTTGGGGAAACTCTGAACAAAGGCACATAGAAACCTAATTGGAAAGGGAATTTTCGAGTGAATCAGAGGATGAGGATGTAGGGAGAGATTGTTTTCATTGTTTACTCTATGGTGGATTCACTGTTTGGATGTATTTGTTCTTATTCGGCGACGGTGGGTGGTCTGGTGGATGGAGACCAAGCGGCCAAAACTACTGATGAATTTTGAAGCCAATAAGGAAGTGGCTGAAAGCTGCACTTCCTCTAACGTCCGCTAGATGCTGGCTCCAAAAAGCCTCCAAACCTGGCCCAACTCCATGCAAGTCAATGGGACCACAACCCAACTTCTCACTCAAAATATAAAGTCAATAATTTTTTTCAACAGGAGATTATGGTCTCAGTAGCTCATTTCACTTCTTCTAATATGTGTCCATATGGCGATTTTCAAAATAACTGTGTCATTAACGATGTAACAGTTATAAAAGGGGGTTGTTTTCTTAGTGATTGACAAGTCGCCTGTCCAGTGTTCGACAGGTCGCCGATTGTGGGCCAGTAGCAGGCGGCGCTGCGAACAATCTTCAGGCTCGCTCTGGCTGCTTCGGCTCCAAAAAATGTAAAAATGGCAGCGACCGTAAACCCAATCTTTTGGCTTCAAAACGGCCCTTCAGAAACCTGTGGGTGACGTCACACTCACTAAGTCCATCTTTTTTTACAGTCTATGATGGAGACGCTGTGCTGTAACCAGGCGGTCACAGGTTTGATTCTACTTACGCAACAGTGTTTATTCTTTAAAGCTGCAATAAGCGATTTTCCAACCACTAGAGGGTGACACATTTGTAAATAAAGCACAGCAAAGCTGCTGGACTACAGAGGCCGCTAAAGACAAACCTAGTGAAGGACTGTGCATAAATGCTAATAGCTAAGCTAAACATACCTACAGAGAAGTGTTGCCAGCAATCTCAGAACCCATCGTCTATCGATCTGACGACAAAATATTGGCCGTCGCCCCCAGAGTCTAATCGTCATCAGACCGATAGACGATGGGTTCCGAGATTTTGTTGCCAGTTACCAGTAGCAAGGTTATAAGTTTAACAAGTTTACTCGCTCGCTTCATCGATTCCGCCATTACGGGAATTTTTTTCAAGGAATGGGAGGGGGAGAGTGCCGCTTTTAAACAGTGAGGGAGGAGACAAGCTGGTTTAAAAAAATGAAAAGCTACTGAACGGACCGAGAGGAGCTTCATTCCGGTGCAGAATTTGACAACACGCTTTAGAAAAGAGGTGAAAACAGCAACACAGCTGGCTGCTGTGTGGATATTGGTTTATATCATTATGTCACAATGAAATCTCCACACATTAGTTTCAGGATTGGTTATAAAGTCTGATATCGTTATTGCAGGTTTAAGATGGTAAATGTGAAGAAATTCCTTCCTCCATACACTTTGTGCAATATGGCAGCTGAAATGTATTCACACACTGATAAAAAAAAAGGAAGAAATCCTTTTAGCTTATGACATTAGCACTAGCAACCATAGCACATTAGCATGAACAACCTGCATTGGCTTTAGCAAGAAAGTAATAGCCCCCTTTTCCTTCTCTCATTTTCTTTTTAAGACTACATATGGTCTTTCTTTCTTTCTTTCTTTCTTTCTTTCTTTCTTTATAACTTTTTACTTTTTTACTCTATGGTGGAGTCACTATTTGTATGTATTTGTTCTTATTTGACGACGGTGGGTGGTCTGGCGGATGGATACGCTGTACTACTGTAACCAGACGGTCGCAGGTTTGATTCGATTTACGCAACAGTGTCTATTCTTTAAGATGGTAAATGTCAAGAAATCCCTTCCTCCATACATTTTGTGCAATATGGCAGCTGAAATGTATTTGTACACTGATAAAAAAGGAAGAAATCCTTTTAGCTTATGACATTAGCGCTAGCAACCATAGCACATTAGCATGAACAACCTGCATTAGCTACAGACCCCTTTTCCTTCTCTCATTTTCTTTTTAAGACTCCATATGGTCTTTCTTTCCTTCTCTTCTCTTTCTTGTCATACTGCACATATGTCATATATATGTTTTCATATTGTACGTATTTTTATTATTTTCATTTTTTCTTCACCTCAGTAAATTCTACTGCTACAACTGTTGCTATTTTACCCTTATAATGCTGTAATCCATTTTTTTTTTTTCATATTTTTCATTCATACATTTCTACATGACATGTTCTTATGTTGAAATTGTTTGGTTATGTATGTACATATGTACATGTCTATAACCCCATTTGTTTTATGTCATATTATATTATATTATTATCCTATGATACAGCAAAGAATTCATCCACTAAAAAAAAAGAAAAAAGAAATCACAATAGAAAATATGTCATAGATCATCATCAATGGGAACTTTTCTGGATGTTTATCTGTTGTTTAATTTCGTTTTTTCACTTTTGTCACTCTTGCACCTGATGTAAATAAATGTCACTCCTCTTTTTGCATCTTTTGGATTTACTCCTTTTTGTTTTATCGGTGTGCGAGTTCTTGTTGGTTTCTTACTGAAACATAGGATTCCTACATTTTATTAGGTTATAACAAGTTGTATGTTGTATATATGATTTCCTCTTGGCTTGGCACCAAGATTGGTAAAAATGTAGCCCATGGCATTTACACTACTCCTCCCCTATACCTTTATTATCTTCAGTTTGGTGATTAACCATCAATCAACACTTTTTAATCTGCCCACACGCACGCAAACATAAATACACACAGACACACAAACCACAAACACAAATAAAGACTAAAGAACTGAATGTGTGTGTGTGTGTGTGTGTGTGTGTGTGTGTGTGTGTGTGTGTGTGTGTGGGTGTGAGGAGTGACAGGTACAGTAGACAGGCATTATGTTGCTGTGAATTGACACCAATGTTGCACAATGTCACTGACACATTCGCAACCATTACCTTCCATACTTCAAGTGACAATTTAAATCTCCCTTAAGGCTTTTGACTGAGCTGAGAGCTGCGTTCAAGCTGTTTTTCCACAAAGCTTTTCATCATAAAAATGTGCTGATAATAACAGGCTCAGTCTTCTGCCACGAGATTGGAATTTGTCTCCAAAAGCACATGATACTTATGACATTTAGAGCAACCTCCCTGAAACAGGTCAAAACTGGTTTCTATGGGTCCACTTTATGCAAATTCACAAAGTCATGGATACCAAATGTCAGATCACTCATGTTATGTAACACAGCTTATCCAATGTTCTGCTAATACACTCACTGCTGTCTTTTATGATGGAGGATCGTGAGATGATGACAAATGTACACTGCCTGTCAAAAGTTTGGACCCACCTGATTGAACTGAACTGTTTTCCATTCTCTTAAAGCCATTTTGATCTAAAGGCTTATGCTTAAATGCTTGAAATGAGTTTCTTAGACAAATATAGTGAAGTTGATCGTATGAATTTCTTTCCAAAGCCTTTGCCTTGCCATCAAGGCAAAGGGCAGCTACGTTAAAGAATCTAAAATATAAGATAGTTTTGATTTGTTTAACAATTTTTTGGTCGCTGCATAATTCCATTTGTGTTATTTCATAGTTTTGATGTCTTTACTGTTATTCTAAAATGTGGAAAATAGTAAAAATGAAGAAAACTTTTGACAGGCAGTGTATTTCTGATACACAAAATGCCATGTGTTTAATCTTTGTGATAACCGCCTTTTTCTTGCAATCCAATGAATATTTGTTTTCTCTACAGGCTTCTTCCAGTAATGAATCTAGTAGTGTGTAGAGTGTCTACTGCTCGCCCAGCTTTGCTACACTGCAAAAAAATCATTTAGTCTATTATTGAGTCCTAAAATCCAAATTTTCTTTAAAGAAGTGAGAAAATCTGCCTCTGGGGTTTCATAATTTCACTTGTTTCCAATGCAGTTTCACTTGTTTCAGGAATTTTCTAGAAATGAGTGTCAGTGTAAGTCAGTCAGAAAAAGGCAGATCTCTGCACTTCTATCAAGAAAATGAAACTTGATTCTACAAAATTCTTGAAACAAGTTGGATTTGGATCAGAGACAAGTGACACTATCTTATCCCAGTGGCAGATTTATTCACTTATTTTAAGAAAATTTTGATTTTAGGACTCAATATTAGACTTGTTAAAATGGAGATTTTTTGCAGTGTTACATGAGAATTCACAGTGAAGAAGGACTTCGGCACACTGAGATCTACACTATTTACATTTATTAGGCCAAGCTGTTGGTTTACAAAACCTTCATCACAGCATACAGAGCATGTTTGCTCTTTTTCACAGTAATTCATCAAGTAAAATAGCCTGAAAATTAAAAAGAAAATTAATCACGTGGTGACAAAGCAAATGTGTGTGAGCTGAAAACAGTGACAGCCACTGTGCCACAGCGTTGGTTGTTTTGAATCCTCAGCACAGGAGTCAATAGCAAAGGTATGGAGCAAGCGAGCCACATTCTCGCTCTGATTAACGAGACATTTGCTGGATTTGTGGTAAACACAACCATGCATTAAGTCCTTGTAATGCCACATTTTATGGCTAGCTAATGAGTGCCCTTTGCTTTTGAAGTCTTCCGCTTCTCTGTGCTTAATTCAGGCCCGAGCTCGTTAAAACCACAAGTGGCTTCCGATGGTGTCGGATGGCAGGACAAAGAGTGTTTACCAGAACCAGAACCCGTTTTGCAGCGTCTCCATCTGCTCTCTTGTCTTTCCTCTTTTTCTGCAACTCTTTACTTGTCTAACTAATCCCTTGTATTCAAATACGTTGGGTTCTTGTTTTGCATATTAGATCAAGCGAGGTAAGCCATGTGGTTACCTTTATTTAACCAGAGAAGTCAGTTGAGAACCAATTCTCATTTACAATGACGACCTGGCCAAGAGGCAGAAACAGAAGGCAAGTCGGTGCAAGACATTAACACATAAGTACATAACAGCATGAGTCAAATTTAAGGCATCACAATACATACAGTATATACAACAACAAAAATCTATGTACTATGGACCAGAAGAAGCAAATTCAAAAGCAGGTGCAGTCATCAGAAACTATCGCTTGTAATGAGTTATTAAAGGAGGGTAAATCTGTAGAGTTTTAGCATCTTTTGCAACTCATTCCAGTCACTAGGAGCGGCCAACTGGAATGAGTGACGGCCAAAGGAGGTGCGGACTTTAGGAATGACCATAGTAATGAATTTGCCAGAACGTAAATTGCGGTTACTGATGGAGTAGTGAGCGGAGGTATGGGGGGGTTTTGCCAGTGCTAGTTTTATAAATGAACTGATACCAGTGGATTTGACGCCTGGTATGGAGTAGGGCTGAACAATTAATCAAAATTTTATCGAAATCGCAATATGGCCTACTGCAATTTTCAAATTGCAGGAGACGCAATATTTGTTAAAGGCGAAATGTGTCAAAATAGCATTTTAAATGAAATATTGTCATGCTGCAGAGATGTCCTGGCCTACACATCATATTCTACAGACTTAAGAAAACATCTTTGTTCTGATCTTTGTTACAGATCCCCGCAAAGATCACACCATAATCATTTTAATATGTTTTTCAATGAAAATGAGAATAATGATGTAAAAATGATCATTCCCTCTAATATCGCAAATCATATCGCAATTGCAATATCAGTCAAAATAATCGCAATTCGATATTTTTTCAAAATCGTTCAGCCCTAGTATGGAGTGATGGCCAGTTGACTAGAGAATACAGGTTACAGTGATGAGCCTATATTCTCTAGTCTCTATTCTCTAGAAAACAATGCCAAAAATGTAAAAAAACAAAAACGTTTGCGTGTACTGTAACTTGATCTGATCTGGTCTGATGCCAAAATCTATCTTACTGTATCTGGTTCAGGAGGACAATGTGAGGGGCAGAACGACCCCAAAAAAAAGACAAAAACTCATGGATCACTTTTCATCTGGATGTGGGATATTACATAAAGGTGAAGCCTACTAACCAACATTGTACACTGTGCCAGACTATTCTAATTAGGCGCACTGTACTGTAAGTAAACAATTTCTCAACATTTTTTGGCATGCAGAGGCACCGTGAGATAATTACAGGCTTACAGGCTGGGGCTGGGTGTCTGTCTGTCTCCTCCTACGTATTGAGATGAGGAGGGAGAGGTCCAGCTCAGTGTACTGTGTATAAATATTGGCCGGAGATGGCAGAGAGGCTTTAACTTTACCGGGACATACCTCCAACACCCTGGGACAACACGCTGAACCACTGAACCAGGTGAGTGCTGCAGATCACAGTAGCAGGAGGGTATATGTGCGTTTATTGCATGTAGATAAGGACTAGATTGTTGGAAGTGACTCATTTCTCACCATTTTTTTTTTTTTGATGATTTGTGAATTGGTCTTGTAATCATTTTTAGAGTGGTTGTTTTTATGTGTTTTTTGTCTATGTAGCCAAACCGCATTCTTTTTTTTTTTTTTTATATAATTTATTTTTTATTTCAAGTTGCAGACAATACAACAGGTTGCAGAATACATTTTGACTGTTTAACCCAACTATCCCTACCCCCCCCCCCCCACCCCTCTCTCCACCCCCCTCCCCTCCACCAACCAACAGGATAATAATAACACCCACACAGACATAGCATCCTTATTTTAGCCAGAAAAGATCTTTTAAGTTAGATTATCAAATTTGTCCGCATTAAAATTGTGTCTGGTCGTGCATCATTGACTCTCCAGTTAAGAAATGTCCAAAAAAGCTCCGAAGCTAGCGAGTAGTTGAAATATCATGAGGAGGTTTCCAACGCTGGACTGCAATCTTCTTCTAACTGCATTCTTTTTTTCATTTCAGCCCACAGAACAGCAGACACAATGGCAGGTTAGTGTGTCATTTGGCTCATGCCAGTGTAAATACATTCTTTTGCACATACTTGCCATAACCTGAAAGACAACTTCATCGTTTGCCGTTGGACAGGTTGTGGCAAGAAAGGACAAGAAACAATATGAATTTTACCGTCCCGTTTTAAGTACCATCTGATGATTCACACTCACCCCGTTGTCTTTTTTTTTTAAATTTGGTCTCCAGGTGCAAGCTTTCAGCAGGAGTTCCTCGAGACCCACAATGCCTACAGGAAGCAGCACAGCGCCCCTCCGATGAGCCTCAACAGCGACCTGTCCGCCACGGCCCAGAAATGGGCCGATCACCTGCTGTCAATCAATTCCATGGCGCACAGCGAGACCAAGGACGGAGAGAACATCTACTTTGCGTCGAGCTCCGCACCCATGACGCTGACAGGTGCATTAGACACCCCCGCTTTTATCAGCCCTTCAATTAGTATTCTTAGTTCATCATTGATTGGTTTGATTGACGATGTTTGTTCATTGTCTGCATGCGTCTACCCTCATTTACCTCATGCTCAGTTCAAAGGAGATTGATGTTTTAGTTCTACAAGCGTTTCTTGGATGCAGAGCTGATCTGAAGGCGGAAATAATCTCTTTGGTTGAGTTAAACTTCAGTGGGCGGAGCCAAAGAACCGCAGTTGTTCTGGCTAAGTAACGTTAGACTGAAGCCCAGTGAAAAAAGGAAGAGGTAGGAGAGGAGGAAGCTAATATTGTGAAGTCTAGTGCTCTGAAAAATGCTTGAAAAATGCTTGTTCAAACTAGCCATACTAGCCTAGAGCTGTCTAGGTAACCAGCTATCCTTCCAAGATCATGAATGCCATGGTCATGAATGAATAGATAGATAGATAGATAGATAGATAGATAGATAGATAGATAGATAGATAGAGTACTTTATTTATCCCCAGAGGGAAATTACAGTGTTGCAGCAGCAATTCACATAAATGACGAAAGACACACACAATGAGGTAGGTAAAAAGTCACGGAATTATAAAATATATACTATATATAAAAACTACACTACAACTACTATATACTACACAACTACTATATTACACTACACTACAACTACTATACTAGATAAAAAATAAATAGAATAAAAAGTAGAATTTTAACTGTAATGCAAGATATATATTTAATATGTGCAAAAAAGTGCATTGTGCATTGCCACTCAGAGGAGTCTCCTCTCCCAGCACAGAGGGGAGTCATTGTAGATGGCTAAATGAATGGAATGAATGAAATTAAGTATGAATGAATGAATTAATTAATTAATTAATTAATGAAAAAAAGTCATTGTCATTTATATTTTTATTTATATTTCGACCAGAGTAACTTGCGCTCTGAAAAACGGTGGTTCTTTGGCTCCGCCCATTGAAGTTTAACTCAACCAATGAGATTATTTCTTCCTCCAGAGAAATGTTTGCAGAACTGAAAGTCTGATCTGCAAATTCTAATGTTCAAGCAAGTTCATAGTGTGCTATTATGCATGTTTTCTCTTGCATCTGTATGTTATAGGGAAGGAGGCTGTAGAGAACTGGTACAGTGAGATCAAGGACTACAGCTGGAGCAGCCCTGGATTTGGCCAGAAAACTGGTAGGCTAATCCAACAACTCACTTAACTGACTTAACTCAAGCCATAATGATTTCAGATATTTGAGGAAAAGCATACATTAATGTAGTAATTTGTCCATCATGTAACCTTTGCTGGGTTACATCAACAGATGACATAGCTTACTTTTTTTTTTTTTCATATTTTGGAACCAGATATGGCATGGTACTTTTCAAATCAAAATTTCATAAGATTTAATTACTAGATGATATTTAATAACACTTGTAACATTAATATAGGTGTTACACTGTTAATCTCCTCTAGAAACGACTTTGTAATAAATATTCAGAAAGTAGAGCAAGGACAAACATTACAATATTTAAAATGAGTTCTAAAGAAGTGCATGAGTGACTTAACTGACAGTGATTTTATGGAGAAACAAACTGAGGTATTTCACAGTAAATGTTTAGTAGGCTATATATGGAATAAATGACTATCTATCGTGATTATCTTATGATCATTAAAAGAAACTGATAAGCGCATTGTCTAATTTTTGGCAAATGAGAAGGTTGCAATTGACAGTCAGACAGCTGGAGAATCCATCTTATTTGTGTAAGCTAACAGTACAATATATAATGATGGTATTTGATAAAACAATTTGTGTTAAAATAAGCATTAAAATATATCTTGATGACAGTGCATCAGACACAAGGCTGTGGGTGTGTGTGTGTGAGAGAGAGACAGTCACAGTTACTTACCATAAAGAGATGCGTGTGTGTTCTGTGTTGCTTCCTCCAGGTCATTTCACCCAGGTGGTGTGGAAGGACAGCACCGAGGTGGGCGTGGGCCTGGCGACCGACGGCCAGAGAGTGTTTGTGGTCGGCCAGTACCGGCCCGCTGGCAACATGAACATGCCGGACTACTTTGAGAAAAACGTCCTCCCTAAAGGTAACTCACTGCCTCAATTTTATATACATATACAGTATATATTTCTCTGGCTGAGCAACATATTGAATACATGCATGGCAACTTTGCATGTCAGATAATGGCGATGACGCGGCAAAAAGGCCACGCCCACAAAGTGCAGTACTGCAAGTGCAAAACTATTCAATATGAGCAAAACAATAAATCGACATTTTCTGCGGTTGCTTTGTTTTAATAATTTATGTGAAGTGTATATGTTGTAAATAATTTGTCGTTACCTTTTCATGGGTGTCAAACAACAGCAATATCATTAAAATGATTTTTTTTCTTTAAGTGTCAAAATGCTAGCATGACTAGCTAGTCGCAAAATGCTAGCGGCATTAGCAGTTAGCTAGTCGCAAAATGCTAGCAGCATTAGCAGTTAGCATTTTGCGACTTCCAAATGATTCAGTTATAATGAGCATGCAGTTGTTTGACGGACGTGAAAAGGTTAAGGGCAAGTAAGGACACCATGTACATTTCACATAAATTACTAGAACACAGAAAAGGCAACAGAGTGAATAGGGTTTCGCACTTGTACCGCACCTTGTAGGCGTGGCCCACTTGAAACGTCACGCCATTCTTATCTATAACGTTAACTGCTTGAATTTTGACGACTTCATTCCCCAGAAATCCTTTAAGACTAAGCGGCATGTCAACAGTTTTTCTGCCAGCGTACCAGCAGCATGCTCCTCTATCCAGCTAGCATTTACAGCCAGATAAATATGCCTCACCAGCGTTTATTGTATCACTTATTGTCATCACTTTTCCAGTGTAAAGGCTGTGCATTTTACAGCTGGCAGAGAGATGGGTGGAGCAGGCATCAAGCCCAGTGGAGGGAGTGGAAAGAGCCGAGAGAGAACCTGTACATTGTTCTAGATGACCTGGACAGTCCCTACAGTTGTAGACCTCAACACGGTCTACTGCCAATCACCCCTACTGTGTAAATACAAGGAAAATACATTTTATACATCAATGTGTCAAGGATGCTCATTGGTTACAAATGTGCTCTTGATTTCTTGAATATTTAATCATCCTTATATCATCTTAGACTAGTGTGAACAGGCCGTTGAAATCAGATATAATGTTGAATATGAAATGTTCACATTTAAATTATTAGGCCACCTAGCCATCACTCAGAGCTACACTCGAAAATATCAATATGCAATATACAATAAATGAGATGAATATGAAATATGAAATATGAAATGACAATAAAGAATATATAGGCCTACATTATACAGGATGTGCAAAAAATATGCTAATTTACATGAATGATGATTAATTTAACTTCAGGTAATGGTTTTTTTTTTGTTTGTTTTTTTCTAAAATGGTTATAGCATTTTGGTGATTTTAGACTCTTCACATACTTGTGCAACATCTCTTTCATTCTAAGATTATCTGGTAATAAACAGTAGAGCTGAATTTTATAGACATTTATTCGCATCATTTAATCAGTCAAAGCAATTGAAAAGCAAAGCAACACAGGAAATACACATGAAGGAAACCTACAATAACTGCAGACAGCAGGTCACAGATCAGTAATAGTGTTGTTAATGTCTGTGAATCTCCAGACTGAGCTAATGTTGTCTGTCCATCGACATGAAGTGTTTTATCACTCATGTACTACATGCAGCCAAAGCAGCCATATGAAAGTGGTTCCAAATATAGCCAGCAGGTGGCAGTATAAGACAACAGAATGGTGTACTGTACAGGGAGGTACATTACACACCCACAAATAATAAAGCATCTGGTTTGCTATTGTTGTCTGTGGTCAAACTTCAGTTCTTGGGAAACCTCTATATGACAAAAATGATATAAAATAAATCAAATTTTTAAAGGACAGTGGTTAATTCATGTCTTTAATTGATACTGAATGATGGATTAACAGGTAATTATCTTTTCTTCTAAAAGATTAATTGATTGCAGGTTAATTTGGTGCAGAATATGGAGTGGCAAAGAATTTCATAGTCATTACATAGCATCATTTAAGTATTCAAAACACTGGAAAACAATGTAACAACACACACAGGAAACTAGCAATACATAGAAAAATTTAATGTGTCATAACTATAGTAGGATATATATATTGTAAGCACTGTAGTGATATTTCTCTGCATCCTTTCATCACTTGGACCGTTGTTGCCAAATCCCAACCCTGCATTTTTTGAATAAGATTTAATATGTGGAGACATTTCATAGAATGACATTACAACTCAGATTCAGAATCACTGAAATCTGGCTTGTTAACATTGGTACAGAATCATAACAACAGAGCTTGACAGTACATACTGACACATAAGGTACAGGGACAACAGACAGTATACTATCTATGAACAAAACAATAAATCTACAGACAGTAGACTATCTCTATAGTCTAGGTGTGTTGGGGCAGCATGGCATACACTATGGCTGCAGCTACAGAGGGAAGTATTAGCAATTATGCAAAGCTCCAGTGAGCCATGAGGAAGTTACACAGATAAGAATGAATAGATTCTGTTTCACTTATGTCATCTACCCAGGTAGAAGCAGCATGGAAAGTCACAGGTTTGATCCCCAGCAACAGCCATGTGTCCTGTAACAGTGTCCTGGCATTATAACCAGTCATGTCATAGTAAATACAAGGAGGGTAAACTACTGTATGACCGCCAGTCAGTGATCATCATAAGGCAAACAACCACCAATAGCAACAAAAAAAAATCAGTTATAGTTTCAAAAAAGCATTCCTAGATCCTATTCTCATACAACTTACATCAATTTGATCATTATGAGGTATACCATCAATTTATGATTTGTGTCTTTAGGTGTGACTATAAGGCTACCTGCTCACTAATTGCAAGTCACTGTGGATTAGAGCAGTGGTTCTCAACGTGGGGTCCGGGGACCACCAGGGGTCCTTGAGGGGCTTCCAGGGGGTCCCCAGTAAATTAATGAATTTTAATTTTACCATTATTTAATTTACAAGAAGTTAACACAATTGGAGAATGTAGAGGAATGGCTATTTTGAACATAGTTTCACTGTTATCTCTCTACCTACAATATATAGTCATATATAGTCATGGAATTCTGGACAAAATCATATCTGACATTAAAAATATTCTCAGATTTGGGTTAAAGAGACAAAATCTCATCAAATGGGGGTCTGTGGCTCTAATGTGGACTAAATTAGGGTCCTTGAATCACTGGATTAGAGCATCAGCTAAATGCTAAATTTGTATATGTAAATGGAACAGTATCTAGAGTTGATGGACTAGACCATTTGCATTTTTTTTCTGGGCCTTATTACAGTAACCAGATCATGTTTGGCTGATACAGAGTGCCCCCTAGTGGCTGTGAGGTGTCAGGGACATATGTTTCATAATGCATTCTAGCACACAGTGTCCATTTTTCCAACAGGCTCAGGGTGCATTCCATTTGGTAACGATTTCTCCTCGTCTCCTCGCCTCGCGTCTCTTCCTCGACTCCTCGGTCAAAGGTCACGGAGGAAACGAGGAGATGATGCAAGGAGGCGAGTGAACCTGGCTTGTCAATTGGAACGTCCTCACTCCGCCATATTGAACTAACGTTTCTGTTTCTGTTTTTATTCAGTTTTTTTGTTATTCTGTTTGCTGTATGCTACATTTTAATTTTGTGAAGCACTTTGTTGCACTGATGAGAAAGGTGCTATACAACTTTATCCTTTATGCGACTTGGATTAGACAACGATCATGTGGGCTGTTTGACACTCACTGGCAATGAACCAAAGTGCTTTCTTTTTATTCCTAAATAAATAAATAAATTCCCAAATAACCATAGATCTAGCTGTAAGAGCAAAATGTGCTATTTAAAACAATGAACAATTTATTAACAATTTATTCTCCCGAAGAGAAATTCCATGGCAACACACAAACACAATATACAAGCATGATGAATACTGAATGAGAGACACATCAAACAAACGCAGCAAACCAACTGGTGATCCAGAGAAGACACAGAAGTGATTCCAGAAAAAGACAAACATACCGGCCTTTATGATGAAAATAGGCCTATGTGCTGTCATGGCAACGGTCATTACGCACCGTGACCAAGGTTATGAATATGGTGAGAATGGAAACATGGTAGGCTACGCCTAAAAGGCAAAGTAATTTGCATTTTATTAATTTTTTTATATTAAAAAAATAAAATAAAATTGTCTCTAATATAGCCTAGTTGAAAATCGGTCCATCTGCTGCTCAGCCCGTGCGTCCTCGGTCTCTTCCCGGAGAAACCCCAGCAGCTCCCTCTCCTCTACACCTCTTGGCTGCCGGGGGAACCGAGGAAGCCGCGGAGGTCACACATGGGAGCGGGCAGCAGCATCCGATGGCCCCGGTTGCTCATCAGGGGGACTGGGATCGGGGCTGGATGGGGAGCGCACAGCGGCTGACTCCGGCTGCTGGTCCTCCACACATGAGTCTGTTAAAGCGGGAGGGAGCGCCGACGGCCTCCCGCCGGTAGTCTCATGCATGAGGGAGAACCGGGGCCAGCTGCAGCCGTTTGCTCCCCATCCTCAGTCCCAGTGCCCGGTGCTGCTGACTTGAGGTCCTATTAGAAAGAGACGCGCAAGAGTCGCATGTGTGCATTTATAGGCTATTTCTATGTCCTAATGAACAGATTTCATTCAGGCTTATTAGATCATGGAGTGATTCATTCATATTAATGATGAATCCTATAAAATAACTCCATATAAAATTCACGTTACTTGCCCCCCGCTCACCCTCTCTATGCGCTGGAGGATCAGCTGGCGCGACTCCTCTGTCCCTATAATCACATTCAAGCCTTAAGATCATTTACTGATGCCTATTTGGGAAAAGTTTGACATCCTACAACTACAACAGATCTGTCAGTATATGAATTTTTAACGTAACTCTTCATTAACAAATGTTCGGCTAACATTTAAAACCTCTGCTATTTCTGTTTGAAGAATATATAACAAGTTGGGGCTACTTACACCTGTGGATTTTTTTTCTGCCAATGTCCACACGTTTTCTGATGGTATGGAGGCGGGCTTATATCCGCACGTGCCAATGGTTAATTGACTTCACTCATTATTTCCGCATCGAGGATACACCTGAGTATCCTCCGACCACGCCTTATTGGAGGACGGAGGCGAGGAGACTTGAAGGATCCTTCATGCGTTTTTTGACCAATTGGAACGTCCTTCATGATGGCGGCTCATTTTTGGATGCCGAGTCAGCGAGGAGACGAGGCCGCGAGGACGGAGGAGAGGACGCATTTTGGCCAAATGGAATGCACCCACAAATCTCCACACGTTAGTTTCAGGATTGGTTATAAAGTCTGATATCGCTTATTGCGGGTTTAAGATGGTAAATGTGAAGAAATTCCTTCCTCCATACACTTTGTGCAATATGGCAGCTGAAATGTATTCACACACTGATAAAAAAAAAAAAGGAAGAAATCCTTTTAGCTTATGACATTAGCACTAGCAACCATAGCACATTAGCATGAACAACTTGCATTGGCTTTAGCAAGAAAGTAATAGCCCCCTTTTCCTTCTCTCATTTTCTTTTAAAGACTACATATGGTCTTTCTTTCTTTCTTTCTTCATAACTTTTTACTTTTTTACTCTATGGTGGAGTCACAATTTGTATGTATTTGTTCTTATTTGACGACGGTGGGTGGTCTGGCGGATGGAGACGCTGCACTACTGTAACCAGACGGTCGCAGGTTTGATTCGATTTACGCAACAGTGTCTATTCTTTAAGATGGTAAATGTCAAGAAATTCCTTCCTCCATACATTTTGTGCAATATGGCAGCTGAAATGTATTTGTACACTGATAAAAAAGGAAGAAATCCTTTTAGCTTATGACATTAGCGCTAGCAACCATAGCACATTAGCATGAACAACCTGCATTAGCTTTAGCAAGAAACTAACAGACCCCTTTTCCTTCTCTCATTTTCTTTTTAAGACTCCATATGGTCTTTCTTTCCTTCTCTTCTCTTTTTTGTCATACTGCACATATGTCATATATATTTTCATATTGTACGTATTTTGATTATTTTCATTTTTTCTTCGCCTCATTAAATTCTACTGCTACAACTGCTGCTATTTTACCCTTATAATGCTGTAATCCATTTTTTTCATATTTTTCATTCATACATTTCTACATAACATGTTCTAATTTTGAAATTGTTTGGTTATGTATGTACATATATACATGTCTATAACCCCATTTGTTATATTATATTCTGTTATTATCCTATGATACAGCAAAGAATTCATCCACTAAAAAAAAGGAAAAGAGAAATCACAATAGAAAATATGTCATAGATCATCATCAATGGGAACTTTTCTGGATGTTTATCTGTTGTTTAATTTTGTTTTTTCACTTTTGTCACTCTTGCACCTGATGTAAATAAATGTCACTCCTCTTTTTGCATCTTTTGGATTTACTCCTTTTTGTTTTATCGGTGTGCGAGTTCTTGTTGGTTTCTTACTGAAACATAGGATTCACATTTCTACATTTTATTAGGTTATAACAAGTTGTATGTTGTATATATGATTTCCTCTTGGCTTGGCACCAAGATTGGTAAAAATGTAGCCCATGGCATTTACACTACTCCTCCCCTATACCTTTATTATCTTCAGTTTGGTGATTAACCATCAATCAACACTTTTTAATCTGCCCACAGGCACGCGAACATAAATACACACAGACACACAAACCACAAACACAAATACAGACTAAAGAACTGAATGTGAGTGTGAGGAGTGACAGGTATACAGTAGACAGGCATTATGTTGTTGTGAATTGACACCAATGTTGCGCAATGTCACTGACACAACCATCGCCTTCCATACTTAAAGTGACAATTTAAATCTCCCTTAAGGCTTTTGACTGAGCTGAGAGCTGCGTTCAAGCTGTTTTTCCACAAAGCTTTTCATCATAAAAATGTGCTGATAATAACAGGCTCAGTCTTCTGCCACGAGATTGGAATTTGTTTCCAAAGCACATACTTATGACATTTAGAGCAATTTCCATGAAACAGGTCAAAACTGGTTTCTATCTATCTTTATGCAAATTCACTAAGTCATGGATACCAAATGTCAGATCGCTCTTGTTATGTAACACAGCTTATCCAATGTTCTGCTAATACACTCACTGCTGTCTTTTATGATGGAGGATCGTGAGATGATGACAAATGTACACTGCCTGTCAAAAGTTTGGACCCACCTGATTGAACTGAACTATGTTTTTCATTCTCTTACAGCCATTTTGATCTAAATGGCTTATGCTTAAATGCTTGACATTAGTTTCTTAGACAAATATAAATAGTGAAGTTGATCCAATGTATGAATTTCTTTCCAAAGCCTTTGCCTTTCCATCAAGGCAGAGAGGCTACTTTAAAGAATCTAAAATAAGATAGTTTTGATTTCTTTAACACTTTTTTGGTCGCTGCATAATTCCATTTGTGTTATTTGTTATTCTAAAATGTGGAAAATACTAAAAATAAAGAAAAATGTGGTGTCCCCAAACTTTTGACGGGCAGTGTATTTCTGATACACAAATTGCTATGTATTTAATTTTTGTGATAACCGCCTTTTTCTTGCAAACCAATGAATATTTGTTTTATCTACAGGCTTCTTCCAGTCAGAGGTGGAAAGAGTACTGACAAATCCTACTCAAGTACAAGTAGCCTATTGTTACTTCAGTGAAAATTAACTCAAGTACAAGTAAAATTACTAGTCCAGGAAATTACTCAAGAGTAAAAAAGTAGCCTATTTAAAAGTACTCAAGTAAAAGTACATTTGCGTTACTTAAAAAATGTTTTATATTTTAATTATCCCGAAAACAAACGCCCATTGCTCCGAAAATACACACTCTCCCTGCAGTTAGAAAGATTCATGGCCTGCAATCAGTCGGCCCTGCCTCCTAATGTTTCATACCTTGTTCACACTGAATCTTCCATCGTTTCTCAAACAAACAGAAGCACATGGCTAATTATTATGCAGAATGACGTCATCGGACCTTCCCGGGTGCAACGGAGGAAGCTGGCTATCGGACCTCCCGGTCGGATATTTACTCTAACAATCCTATTTCCCTGGTTGGAATTCTGCAGCGTTCCATGCAGCAGTGATATTACGATGGTAGTGAGGCTTAATTCCCTAAGAAGAACAATCTACTCACGTTTTCTTCATGGACGCACATGGTCTGATGTTTGGAGCAGCCAAGTGATGTAGTTGGTAAGTTATCGGACGTCAGTTCCGACAGCCATATAAACATCGAACAAAAAGTTCGGAAATTTGTGTTTGGTAGATTATTTCTCTGTTGTAACAATGCTTCTTGGCAATACATTTTATACCGTTGGAAAGCCTGTTTATTTTCCTTTTAAATGGTGCCTCATTTGTAAGGAACATGCATTTGTGGGATGAGCAGCACAGCTGAGTATGTGGGTTGCGCTCATGTAAAATTTGCCAAATCTTCTCTGCCAATGCCAAACAGCTTATTCTGCTGTTGCTATTGACTCTTGTTTGGTGGTGTTTGGTGGATTGGATGATTGAAGTCTATCAGTAACAAGGAAGAAACAAGACATATTGGCAATTTTACAATTTATTCATTTAACAAACAGTCAGGAGCCTGGGTAGCGTGTGGAAGAACCATACACAGCCACAACAGCCTGGCACCTCCTCCTCATGCTGGTCACCAGCCTGGTCACACACTGCTGTGGGATGGCATTCCACTCCTCAACCAGGATTTGTCGCAAGTCAGCCGACGTGGTTGTGTCGGTCACTCTAGCACGAACAGCACGCCCAAGCTGATCCCATAAGTGTTCAATTGGGTTGAGGTCAGGACTGTTGGCAGGCCATTCCATTCTCTCTACTCCCAAATTCTGGAGGTAGTCTCTGATAAACCCCGCTCTGTGGGGGCGAGCGTTGTCATCTTGGAGGATGGAGTTCGGTCCCAGACTGTGGAGATATGGGATTGCCACCGGTTGCGGAATCTCATCTCGATATCTCTCTGCATTGAGATCGCCTCCAATGATGACAAGCCTTGTTTTTCCAGTGATGGAGATGCCGCCCCACACCATCACACCGCCTCCACCAAAAGGTGTTACTCTATCGGTGCAGCAATCAGCATAGCGTTCTCCCCGTCTTCTCCGCACTTTGACCCTACGATCCAACTTCCGTAGGCAGAATCTGGACTCATCGCTGAACATAACGTTCCTCCACATGTTCAGGTTCCAGTGCAGGTGCCAATAGGGTATCTGATTGTCAGCACCTGGGGGTACCGGAAGCTCAAAACAAGAGTCAATAGCAACAGCAGAATAAGCTGTTTGGCATTGGCAGAGAAGATTTGGCAAATTTTTCATGAGCGCAACCCACATACTCAGCTGTGCTGCTCATCCCACAAATGCATGTTCCTTACAAATGGGGCACCATTTAAAAGGGAAATAAACAGGCTTTCCAACGGTATAAAATGTATTGCCAAGAAGCATTGTTACAACAGAGAAATAATCTACCAAACACAAATTTCCGAACTTTTTGTTCGATGTTTATATACACAGATGCTCCCAATCAACCGGGGGAAAGAGGGTGTGAAACATTAGGAGGCAGGGCCTCCAATGGGACATTTTTCGGACTATTGGGGTTTCGGAATAATGGGCCGTCGGAACAATGGGCAGTCCCCAACACACACCTTGCTAATTATCTAGCCTAGCTAGCTAGCTGGATGGGTGTAGCCTGAGCTGCTAGCAGCAGCAATATCAGAATCAGATCCATCCATTTTGCTATGGCTATCAGCCGTGTCAAATGAAACAGATTTCTGACCTAATGTGACGATGGGGATCATTACAATTTTGTGGATCGTCTACGCCACTGCACTAACGAGCCGCCAGTTGCGCCCTAAATGCGGAAGTGATTCTGGACCTGTTAGCGAGCAGTCCCGATGCTACCGTGCTGTTTTCATAGTGCGGTGTGCAAAACAAAAATCTGAATTTACTCAGTAACGGAATGTACATTTAAAAGTAGCGAAGTAGAATATCTATTATTTAAATTACTCGAGTAAGAGTAAAAGTATAACATTATAAAAATACTTTAAAAAGTACAAATCCTCAAAAAAACTACTGAAGTACAGTAACGAGAGTACTTATACTTTGTTACTTTACACTTCTGCTTCCAGTAATGAATCTAGTAGTGTATAGAGTGTCTACTGCTCGCCCAGCTTTGCTAGACTGCAAAACATCTCCATCTTAACAAGTAATTTAGTCTATTATTAAGTCCTAAAATCCAAATTTTCTTATAAGAACTGAGAAAATCTGCCTCTGGAGTTTGATAAAATGCAGTTTCAAGTTGGATTTGGATCAGAAACAAGTGACACTATTTCATCCCAGTGGCAGATTTATTCACTTATTTTAAGAAAATTTGGATTTTAGGACTCAATATTAGACTTGTTAAGGAGATTTTTTGCAGTTACATGAGAATTCACAGTGAAGAAGGACTTCGGCACACTTAGATCTACACTATTTACATGTATTAGGCCAAGCTGTTGGTTTACAAAACCTTCATCAGAGCATACAGAGCATGTGTGCTCTTTTTCACAGTAATTCATCAAGTAAAATAGCCTGAAAATTGAAAAGAAAATTCATCACGTGGTGACAAAGCAAATGTGTGTGAGCTGAAAAAAGTGAGATTGTTTTGAATCCTCAGCACAGGAGTCAATAGCAAAGGTATGGGGCAAGCAAGCCACATTCTCGCTCTGATTAACAAGACATTTGCTGGATTTGTGGTAAACACAACCATGCATCAAGTCCCTGTAATGCCACATTTTATGGCTAGCTAATGTGCGCTTCTCTGTGCTTAATTCAGGCCCGGGCTCGTTAAAACCACCAGTGGCTTCAGATGGTTGCGTCGGATGGCAGGTGAGGCGAAGAGTGTTTACCAGAACCAGAACCTGTTTTGCAGCGTCCCCATCTGCACTCTTTGTTTTCCTCTTTTTCTGCAATTCTTAACTTGTCTAATGAATATGAAAATACATCAAATGGGTTCTTGTTTTGCATATTAGATCCAGCGAGGTAAATCCAGTTTACCCACTGGAGAAAACAATGCCATAAATCCTTGTGAGAAAAAAACTAAAATGTTTTGTTGTAACTTGATCTGATCTGGTCTGATGCCAAAATCTATCTTACTGTATCTGGTTCAGGAGGACAACGTGAGGGGCAGAACAACCAAAAAAAGAAGACAAAAACTCACTTTCCCCAACAAGTATCACTCACTTTTCATCTGGATGTGGGATATTATACTGAACAAAAATTGAAACGCACCACTTTTGTTTTTGCTCCCATTTTTCATGAGTTGAAATAAAATCTATGCACACAAAAGGCTTATTTCTCTCAAATTTTGGTCACAAATTTGTTTAAATCCGTGTTAGTGAGCACTTCTCCTTTGCCAAGATAATCCATCCACCTGACAGGTGTGGCATATCAAGGTGCTGATTAAACAGCATGATTATTGCACAGGTGTGCCTTGGGCTGCTCACAATAAAAGGCCACTCTAAAATGTGCAGTTTTATCACACAACACAATGCCACAGATGTCGCAAGTTTTGACTGCAGGGATGTCCACCAGAGCTCATGTTGCAGCATGATAATGCACGGCCCCATGTTGCAAGGATCTGTACACGGTTCCTGGAAGCTGAAAACATCCCAGTTCTTGCATGGCCTGCATACTCACCAGACATGTCACCCATTGAGCATGTTTGGGATGCTCTGGATCGGCGTGTACGACAGCGTGTTCCAATTCCTGCCAATATCCAGCAACTTGGCACAGCCATTGAAGAGGAGTGGACACAATCAACAACCTGATCAACTCTATGTGAAGGAGATGTGTCGCACTGCATGAGGCAAATGGTGGTCACACCAGATACTGACTGGTTTTCAAAAAATGCATATCTGTAGCCCTAGTCATGTGAGATCCATAGTTCAGTGCCTAATACATGTCTTTTTTCAAGATAAAACTGCATATTTTAGAGTGGCCTTTTATTGTGACCAGCCCAAGGCACACCTGTGCAATAATCACACTGTTAATCAGCATCCTAATATTTCACACCTGTCAGGTGGATGGATTATCTTGGCAAAGGAGAAGTGCTCACTAACATGGATTTAAACAAATTTGTGACCAAAATTTGAGAGAAATAAGCCTTTTGTGTGCATAGAAAAAGTCTTAGATCTTTTATTTCAACTCATGAAAAATGGGAGCAAAAACAAAAGTGTTGCGTTTCAATTTTTGTTCAGTAATAGATAAAGGTGAAGCCTACTAACCAACATTGTACACTGTGCCAGACTATTCTAATTAAGCGCACTGTACTCAACATTTCTCAACATTATTTGGCATGCAAAGGCACCGTGAGATAATTACAGGCTTACACGCTGCGGCTGGGTGTCTGTCTGTCTCCTCCTACATATTGAGATGAGGAGGGAGAGGTCCAGCTCATCTACTGTATATAAATATTGGCCGGAGATGGCAAAGCTTTAACTTTACCGAGACATACCTCCAGACCCTGGGACAACACGGTGAACCAGGTGAGTGCTACAGATCACTGTTGTTACAGGAGGGTATATGTGCATTTATTATTATTTATTATTACATTGCATAATGTAGAAAAGCACTAGATTGTTGGAAGTGACTAATTTCTCACCATTTTTTTTTGTACAACTGAAGATTTGTGAATTGGTTTTGTAATCATTCATTTGCAGAGTGGTTGTTTTTATGTGATGTTGTGTTTTCTATGTAGCCTAACCGCATGCTTTTTCATTTCAGCCCATAAAACAGCAGACACAATGGCAGGTTAGTGCCTCATTTGATTCATGCCAGTGTAAATACATTCTTTTCCACATACTTGCCATAACCTGAAAGACAACTTCATCAAGGAGCTCTTCCTTGCCACAAGGCAGGAATTCCAGTGCCGATTCAACCTGTCGAATATGAATTTTACCGTCCCGTTTTAAGTACCAAAAACTCATCTCCGTGTCTTTTTTTATTTGGTCTCCAGATGCAAGCTTTAAGAAGGAGTTCCTTGCAACCCACAATGCCTACAGGAAGCAGCACAGCGCGCCTCCGATGTGCCTCAACAGCGACCTGTCCGCCACGGCCCAGGAATGGGCCGATCACCTGCTGTCAATCAATTCCAT
This sequence comes from Centroberyx affinis, assembly GCF_046629955.1. Classification (NCBI taxonomy): domain Eukaryota; kingdom Metazoa; phylum Chordata; class Actinopteri; order Beryciformes; family Berycidae; genus Centroberyx; species Centroberyx affinis. Next base: position 174,087 of record NW_027279033.1, on the reverse strand, counting down.
GGAGCACAGCGAGACCAAGGACGGAGAGAACCTCTACTTTGCGTCGAGCTCCGAACCCATGAAACTGACAGGTGCATTAGACACCCCCGCTTTTATCAGCCCTTCGATTAGTGTGAAGTCTAGTGCTGTGAAAAATGCTTGACCTTCCAAGTCCAAACCAGCCATACTAGTCTATAGCTGTCTAGGTAACCGGCTATCCTTCCAAGATCATGAATGCCATGGTCATGAATGAATGAAAAAAGTCCTTGCCATTTATATTTTTATTTATGTTTTGACCAGAGTAACTTGCGCTCTGAAAAACGGTGGTTCTTTGGCTCCGCCCATTGAAGTTTAACTCAACCAATGAGATTATTTCTTCCTCTGAGAAATGTTTGCAGAACTAAAAGTCCGATCTGCAAATTCAAATGTTCAAGCAAATTCATAGTGTGCTATTATGCATGTTTTCTCTTGCATCTGTATGTTATAGGGAAGGAGGCTGTAGAGAGCTGGTACAGTGAGATCAAGGACTACAGCTGGAGCAGCCCTGGATTTGGCCAGAAAACTGGTAGGCTAATCCAACAACTCACTTAACTGACTTAACTCAAGCCATAATGATTTTAGATATTTGAGGAAAAGCATACATTAATGTATTAATTTAATTTAATTTGTTCATTTTGCTGGGTTACATCAACAGATAACATAGCTTATATTTTTTTCATATTTTGGAACCAGATATGGCATGGTACTTTTCAAATCAAAATTTCATAAGCTTTATATATAATTACTAGATGACGTTAAATAACATTTGTAACATTAATATAGGTGCAGTGGTGGAATGTAACTAAGTGCATTTACTCAAGTACTATACTTAAGTACAATGTAGAGGTACTTATACTTTACTTGAGTATTACCATTTCATGCTACTTTATACTTCTACTCCACTACATTTCAGAGGGAAATATTGTACTTTCTACTCCACTACATTTATTTGACAGCTTTAGTTACTAGTTACTTTGCAGATTTAGATTATTAATACAAATTATAAATCAACTAATAAATTATGATATATTTTTATAGATTAAGATACCCAGCAGTATATAAAGTAATTAAAATTAGCTCCAACTTTACCAGCTGCAACATTAAAGTGATGAACACATTAATGCATCAATAATTATAGTCCAATAACATGATATATATAATTCTGAAATGGGCCATTCTGCATAATGACTACTTTTACTTTTGCTACTTTAAGTATATTTTGATGCTAATACTTTTGTACTTTGACTTAAGTAAGATTTTGAATGCAGGACTTTTACTTGTAACAAAGTATTTTTACACTGTGGTATTGCTACTTTTACTTAAATCAAAGATCTGAATACTTCTTCCACCACTGTATAGGTGTTACACTGTTAATTTCCTCTAGAAACTACTTTGTAAAAAATTACAATATTTAAAATGTGTTATAAAAAGTGCATCTTGTGGTGCAGGATAGATAATTTTGGGACAAACTATTTCTTGTTGAGAGGGTTTTTGTCAATGAGTAACATTGACAGTGATTTTATGGAGAAACAAACTGAGCTATTTCACAGAAATGTTTAGTATATATGGAATAAATTACTATTGTGATTATCTCATGATCATTAAAATAAACTGATGAAAGTAGCTTATTATATAAGCTCATTGTCTCATTTTTGGCAAATGAGAAGGTTGCAATTGACAGACAGCTGAAAAACAAGGTTTTAGATGGTATCCAGTTGATTTTTGTAATAGTTCCTACAATATAATGGTATTTGATAAAACAAGATGTGTTAAAATAAACATTCAAATATATCTTGATGACAGTGCATCAGACACAAGGCTTACGCTAGGCAGCACTGTATTTCCCCAAGGTGTGTGTGTGCGTGTGTGAGAGAGAGAGAGAGACAGTTACTAACCATAAAGAGATGCGTGTGTGTTCTGTGTTGCTTCCTCCAGGCCATTTCACCCAGGTGGTGTGGAAGGAAAGCACCCAGGTGGGCGTGGGCCTGGCGACCGACGGCCAAACCGTGTTTGTGGTCGGCCAGTACCGGCCCGCTGGCAACATGAACATGCCGGGCTACTTTGAGAAAAACGTCCTCCGTAAAGGTAACTCACTGCCTCAATTTTATATACATATACACAGTGGTGGAATGTAACTAAGTGCATTTACTCAAGTACTGTACTTAAGTACAATTTAGAGGTACTTGTACTTTACTTATTTCAATTTCATGCTACTTTATACTTCCACTCCACTACATTTCAGAGGGAAATATTGTACTTTTTACTCCACTACATTTATTTGACAGCTTTAGTTACTAGTTACTTTGCAGATTTAGATTATTAATACAAATTATAAATCAACTAATAAATTATGATATATTTTTATAGGTTAAGCTACCCAGCAGTATATAAAGTAATTAAAATTAGCTCCAACTTTACCAGCTGCAACATTAAAGTGATGAACACATTAATGCATCAATAATTATAGTCCAATAACATGATATATATGATTCTGAAATGGGCCATTCTGCATAATGACTACTTTTACTTTTGCTACTTTAAGTACATTTTGATGCTAATACTTTTGTACTTTGACTTAAGTGAGATTTTGAATGCAGGACTTTTACTTGTAACAAAGTATTTTTACACTGTGGTATTGCTACTTTTACTTAAGTCAAAGATCTGAATACTTCTTCCACCACTGGATATACAGTATATATATATATATATATATATATTTCTCTGGCTGAGCAACATATTGAATACATGCATGGCAACTTTGCATGTTAGATAATGGCGATGACGCGGCAAAAAGGCCACGCCCACAAAGTGTAGTACTACAAGTGCAAAACCCTATTCAATACGAACAAACAATAAATCCACATTTTCTGTGGTTGCTTTGTTTTAATAATTTATGTGAAGTGTATATGGCATAAACAATTTGTCGTTACCTTTTCATGGGTGTCAAACAACAGCAATATCATTAAAATGTTTTTTTCTTGAAGTGTCAAAATGCTAGCATGACTCTAGCTAGTCGCAAAATGCTAGCGGCATTAGCAGTTAGCATTTTGCAACTTCCAAATGATTAAATTATAATGAGCATGCAGTTGTTTGACAGATGTGAAACGGTTAAGGGCAATTAACAACACCATGTAACATGTCACATAAATTACTATAACACAGAAAAGGCAACAGAAAATGTCGATAGGCTATCTTTGTTTTGCCTATAGAAAGTGAATAGGGTTTCGCGCTTGTACCGCACCTTGTAGGCGTGGCCCACTTGAAACGTCACACCATTCGTTTCTATAGCTGCTTGAATTTTGACGACTGCATTCCCCAGAAATCCGTTAAGAATAAGCGGCATGTCAACAGTTTTTCTACCAGCGTACCAGTAGCATGCTCCTCTATCCAGCTAGCATTTGCAGCCAAATTGATATGCCTCTCCAGTGTTTCTTGTATCACTTATTGTCATCACTTTTCCAGTGTAAAGGCTGTGCATTTTACAGCTGGCAGAGAGATGGGAGGAGCAAGCATCAAGCCCAGTGGAGGGAGTGGAAAGAGCCGAGAGAGAACCTGTATGTTGCTCTAGATGACCTCTACTGTGTTAATACCTTGTCTTACTGTTGTTTCTTCATGCAGCATGGCTTTTGTATCAAAGTGGTGTGTCAATGTGTCAGGGATGCTCATTGGTTACAAAGGTGCTCTTGATTTCTTGAATGTTTTAATCATCCTTTTATCATCTTAGACTAGTGTGAACAGGCCATTGAAATGAGATATAACGTTGAATATTAAATGTTCACATTTAAATTATTAGGCCACCTAGCCATCACTCAGAGCTACACGCGAAAATATCAGTATGCAATATACAATAAATGAGATGAATATGAGTATTATTATGAGAATATGAAATATTAAATGACATTAAAGAATATATACATTATACAGGATGTGCAAAAAAATATGCTCATTCATATGAATGATGATTAATTCATGATGAACTTCAGGTAATGGGTTTTTTTGTTTTGTTTTTCTAAAATGGTTATGGCATTTTGGTGATTTTAGACTCTTCCCATACTTATGCAACATCTGTATCATTCTACACTGAACAAAAATGTAAACGCAACACTTTTGTTTTTGCTCCCTTCCATGAGTTGAAATAAAAGATCTAAGACTTTTTCTGTGCACACAAAAGGCTTATTTCTTTCACATTTTGGTCACAAATTTGTTTAAATCCGTGTTAGTGAGCACTTCTCCTTTGCCAAGATAATCCATCCACCTGACAGGTGTGGCATATCAAGATGCTGATTAAACAGCATGATTATTGCACAGGTGTGCCTTGGGCTGGTCACAATAAAAGGCCACTCTAAAATGTTTTATCTTGAAAAAAGACATTTATTAGGCACTGAACTATGGATCTCACATGACTAGGGCTACAGATATGCATTTTTGTATATAAATTGTATATACATTTTTGTTCAGTATACGATTATCTGGTGATAAGCAGTAGAGCTAAATTTTATAGACATTTAATAGCATCATTTCATCAGTCAAAGCAATTGAAAAGCAAAATAACACAGGAAATACACATGAAGGAAACCTACAATAACTGCAGACAGCAGGTCACAGATCAGTGATAGTGCTGTTAATGTCTATGAATCTCCAGACTGAGCTAAAGTAGTCTGTACATGTTTTATCACTGACGTACTGCATGCAGCCAAAGTAGCTGCCCATGTGAAAGTGATTCCAAAAATAGCCAGCAGGTGGCAGTATAAGACAACAGAAGGTGCTTGCTTGCTCTTCACATGGTGCGTATTCAAGCAGCAGCTGGACAAAGACTGCTCCAAGTTACACACCCACACACAATAAAGCATCTGGTTTGCTATTGTTGTTGTTTTCTGTGGTCAAACTTTAGAGTTTGGGAAACCTCTAAATGACAAAAATCATATCAAATCAAATAAAAATTCAAACAAATGATTTTACTTTTTAAAGGACAGTGGTTAATTCAAGGCTTTATAGATATTGAATAACGGACTTATCAGGTAAATGATCTTTTCTTCTAAAAGTTAATTGATCACAGGTTAGTTTGGTGCAGAACATGGAGTGCCAAAGAACTTCATATTACATAGCATCATTTCAGTATTCAAAACACTGGAAAACAATGTAACACACACACACACACACACACTAAACCAGCAATACATAGACTTGTCAAAGGAAATATTTAATGTGTAATAACTACATTGTATAGTAGGATAGATATATATATATATTGTAATAACTAGATATATTGGTATGCATCCTTTCATCACTTGGACTGAATCATATTAACAAGTGACAGAGTTTGACAGTACATACTGACACATATGGTACAGGGACAACACATCAAACAACTATAAATACAACAACAATAAATCTACAGACAGTAGACTATCTCTATAGTCTAGGTGTGTTGGGGCAGCATGGCATACACTATGGCTGCAGCTACAGAGGGAAGTATTAGCAATGATGCAAAGCTCCAGTGAGCCATGAGGAAGTTACACAGATAAGAATGAATAGATTCTGTTTCATTTATGTCATCTACCCAGGTAGAAGCAGCATGGAAAGTCACAGGTTTGATCCCCAGCAACAGCCATGTGTCCTGTAACAGTGTCCTGGCATTATAACCAGTCATGTCATAGTAAATACAAGGAGGGTAAACTACTGTATGACCGCCAGTCAGTGATCATCATAAGGCAAACAACCACCAATAGCAACAAAAATCAATTATAGTTTCAAAAAAGCATTCCTAGATCCTATTCTCATACAACTTACATCAATTTGATCATTAAGAGGTATACCATCAATTTATGATTTGTGTCTTTAGGTATGACTATAAGGCTACCTGCTCACTAATTGCAAGTCACTGTGGATTAGAGCATCAGCTAAATGCTAAATTTGTAAATATGTAAATAGAACAGTATCTAGAGTTCATGGAATAGACCATTTGCATTTTTTTTTGGGCCTTATTACAGTAAGATCATGTTTGGCTGATACAGAGTGCCCCCTAGTGGCTGTGAGGTGTCAGGGACATAGGTTTCATAATGCATTCTAGCACACAGTGTCCATTTTTCACATTCTGTCACAGATGAAAGTCATCTCATAAATCCACACGTATAAGAAAGAACGGATTGATGTTGACTTTGTGGTTTAAATCACAGAGTGCTCGTATCTTTCCTCTGTGTTGTGGTTTTTGCCTTTTGTATCAGCACCTGGTCCGGATTTTGTGCGTACACTCCCTCGCTGTTGTCATAAATTGAGTTCATCCTCAATCGATACGCCCAAATATTGACATAAGACATAAGCAGCCGACCGTAAAGCGATGACATCACGGCGGAGATGATTGGTAGCCTCTGTCTCACGCCAGTGGGATCGTCTGCGCTTCAAGACCACATGTCCCATAAACCCCACTGCTTCCGCCCCCACCCACCCCCCACCCCCCATCTCCCACGCCCACCTCTACCTTCCTTCTCCCATCCCCCATTCCCCATTTCATTGCCTCTCCTGCTGTCATTTTGCTTGTCTAGGGGTTGAAACGATTATTACACCCCTAACTCACTCTATTCTGATTCATATTCCATTTTCCTTCGCTGTATCCTATTCATTTTATCCGCTGCAAAGACCCAACATTACACTAATGTCTAAAGATGATTGATTTATTGGTGTTAAAATGCTACATCATGCTTTAAGAACAGATGGAAATTCAGCAGAGAAATGCAAAGAGCAACCGCACAGATAATAGACACCGAAGCTCATAGAAACCCATTCAAATCACAGCTTTGTATGGATCCACCATAGATGCATATTATCCCACTCCTCCCCAGCTGAGCCTATTGCAGCAAACGCTCCCACATTATGAGACCGGTGTATTTTTGTAATGTGATATCCTGTTTTAGCAGAGCGGGGCGGGGCAGGGAGGGTTTGCATGGCGGACTTCCCCCCCCCCTGGACCATCATCCTCGGTCAACTCTGTGGCTGCTGCATAGCCTGGCGATGACTGTCTGGCCGCGTTAGCATCAAATGGGCTTCCTGACTCAACCCTCTGGAGAGCGAGCCAGGGAGACAGAGAGGCAGCGCTCTTAAAGGCACACCGCACTCTAGCACTATAGCAAATGACTAGGGAGAAATCAGTGGAGGAGGGGGGGAAGCATTGCTGGCCACTGTATTATTCAGCAGCAGGGTGCGACTGATTTATTAGGCTGTGTAATGGGGCCAGTTTGTGGTCCCATCTCTGATATCTCTGATACAGGAGATGATGCGGTTTGATTGGTCAATACACTGGCTCTCTATGGGAAGCCTTTGACTTGAACTGATTCAGTAGGAGTAGTAGCGGTAGTAGCATTATCCTGGGTTTCAGTGGAGAGTTTTAGTGTCCCATGATGGTCTAAATGCTGTTTCAGAGGCTTTTCCATGTGGCAAATATTTGTAATTTTCGTAATTTTGGGGCCCGAAAATAGTCAAATTTAAAGATATCAGCACAAAATTTTGGCTATTGGCAGCTTCAATCTAAAAAATATCGGTATCGGCCTTCCAAAACCCACATCGATCTACATCTTTGTAATGCTAATATTGAAATAATAATAGGCCTAGTAGTAATAGTAGTAGCAGTAGTAGATAGTAGATAGTAGATAGTAGATTAGTAGATAGATAGTAGTAGATAGCAGCTAGTAGTAGATAGTAGTATCTTGGGTTTCAGTGGAGAGTTTTAGTGTCCCATGATGGTCTAAATGCTGTTTCACATGCTTCTCCACCCTGACAAGAATACAGTTGTGGTGCAAAGACTGAACATTTTAAATTTTCTCCTATTTTTTGGAGCGGAAGTGGTCAAATTTCAAGAATATCAGCACAATATAATCTGCTATCTGCAGCGGCAATCCAAAAAATATCATCATCGGCCTCCAAAAACCCTTATCAGTCGGGGTCACGGTTTCTATTCAGCGGACTTCTCCCCCGCCCGAGCCATTGTATCTCCCAGCCTCCTCTACAATACCAGGCCCTGGGTGTAACCTATATATTCAAACAAACGCAGCTTTAACGCCATTATGCTCTGACACACTTTGATCATCATCCAGTGTGTGTGTGTGTGTGTGTGTGTGTGTACGGACTGAAACCGATGTTCGCCAAGCCCCGGCCGTTCGCAGCAGAACGTGTCGCCGGCTGAATTCTGCTGCTGCGGGGAGGCGGTAACGTGATCCGAGGGTGAATCAGTGGTCCCTTCAGCAGGCATACTGTACATGATCCCAGCTGTTCCCGTCCCGACACCTGTCCACCACGATAGCCTGTTCACCCGCGTATCCACTGAACAGGACGAGTCATGTACTGGAAACCCATTGCCCTCGTCGGGGGCAAAATCAATACTCTATTGTTTCCCGCATTTCAATTTAGAATGCGTTATATCCCGTGCCTGCAGTCATTCTGTACAAGCTGCAGTGAGAATACTGCATCTGACATGTAAAGAATACTATGCCATAATATGATCATGTCTTGTTTTGCTTTGTTATATAGCTATCTATCCTGCATTGGAGGATACAGCTGGTGAATTCAACCAGGGTGTGGCTTCTCTGTCTGTTTGCAATCCAGATAATACGGTCTGCAGCTTTATAGCAGGCACATAAAATGAAGATCCAACACAAAGGCTGATACCAGTGGCAATGTTTTTGGATTGAAAACATTTTTATGCCCCAAAAAATTATAACAATTCCAAGTATTCTAGTAGATTTTTATTCTTGTTAAGATGGAGAAGCCTCTGAAGCAGCATTTAGACCATCCACCTCTCCACTGAAACCCAGGATAATAAGAATATTCTAACATATTCTTGCATACTTGTGTCGAATCCAATTTAAAATGTCACATTAGAATCAATTCAGATTGAGGGCTTTTTATAGACAGCCAGTGTAGCATTGATAAATACTGTAATATTATTATCACTGACTGGATCATATCCAGTATTTGTAATATTCTTACAAAAATTACAAAAAAGCACAAAATGAAAAAAAAACATGGTACATTTTTTTAGAGGATATGAGGGGAATTAAGATGCAGAAAATGATAAAAATGTAAATACTGTATGAACAGATTACATGTACATTTGTTGAAACATGAAAACATTTGAGTCGTGTTGATATGAGACTGCATGTCCTCGCAGCATCGGCTTCCATTTTGCAATATTGATCTGGCTGCTGGAGGCGGGGCGGCTGAATGCTGCAGTGTGCTGAAAGATGCTGAGTCAAGGCGAGCCATGCTCCTTCACAAGAGCTCTAGCGAGACAGACTGAAACCCACAGACTGTATGTTACTGTAAGCACATTGTGGCCTATTTTTTTTTATGGAAGTGCTTCATCATGAAGTGCTCCTAAAAAAAAAAAAAAAAATCCTAGAGCAGCAAAATCTCCTCCCCGGTGCGTTGAGCTCCGGCTGACCCGCTCAGCCTTTCACCCCCAAAAACCACTTAGCGTACGGACTTCATCCCCCCAAAGAAAGGGACGAATGAATAATTGAGCAGCTACGGCACAAAGGCGACAGACTGCGAAGGAACAGAACTGACTGAGATGAAAGAGAAAATCACAAAGTCCTGAGGCTGTCTGCCACAGACACACCCAGTCTGCAGCAGGCTCTCCATATCACATACTACGCTTTAGTTATTCAGCTGATACTCCTATTCAGATTGTCTTATACCAAGTGAGCAGGTAGAGGGTTTCGGATCATAATGATTATATACTGTATATATCGTGTAATGCTTTATTTATCTCCAGAGGGAAAGGCAGCCAGATTTGATCGAAGTCATACATGGAAGACAGCAAAGCAGATGGAAACAGAGGCAGTGTTTGGACATAAAATCGAAGATATACACCAATAATCCTTTGATATTGTCAGGGAATGAGCACAGCTAGAGGCCAAACTACCCAAAAAGGTCCAAATCAAAGGCTCCAGCCACTGGATTGAAGTTAAAATCCGACCAATTAGGTCAAATTGTGTAAAGCTTAACAGTAGCAGTTTTAACCAGCTTAAGGTTGTTAAAGCTGCCAGTTAATTAGACCTGGTTGGTTTGAAGTAGCTGACTGCTAACATTACCTAAAGGTTATGGGTAACCTGCTGGTGTGAGCAGGTCTTATCTTCAGCACCATGGACGTTCCCTTCAACCCAGTTGGCTCATTTGGCCTCCAGCTCTGCTCTTCTCTCAACAATATCAACGGATCCTTTTGATATACAGTATATTTTTAATTGTTCTGTCCAAAGACCAGTTGAGTTTGCCTCTGTTTCCATCTGTACTGCGGTCCTCCATTCAAAAGGCGGTCTCGCCACCCTGCTGCCCCTGATGGACACGCATTAGCTGTTCCTATGACTTCAGGCCATTCTCCAACTCCATCTGTAAGCCTAAGGACATAATGGGACATAATAGGTCTGCCTACCCATGTCCCATGTCAAATTTTGCTTAACTCTGGCAGTGCTTTTACCATTTGAGCTATGCCGTAGCCCAGTGAGTCTCAACCTTTTTCATATCAAGGACCCCTAATTTAGTCCACATTAGGGCCACGGACCCCCATTCGATATTATGTCTCTCGAACCCAAATCTGAGAATATTTGTATTGTTAGATATGATTTTGTCCAGAATTCCATGACTATCTGTACTGTAGGTAGAGAGATAACAGTGAAACTATGATCAAAACAGTCATTCTTCTACATTCTCTAATTCTTGTAAATGAAATAATGGTGAAGTATAACTTTTCATCAATTTGCTGGGGACCCTCTGGAACCCCCCTCAAGGACCCCCTGGTGGTCCCCGGACCCCACGTTGAGAACCACTGCCGTAGCCCACCTGAACACAAGAAACGACAAGGACGCTGAAACGCCGTACAAAAGGTGAACAGCACTACAGCGCTCGCTAGTTAGGTGATACTTACTATTATCTTGACTTATCCTCTCTGACATAACTCCATCATGAGGCTGAACAGGGGAGGCCTTTGTGTCGCCAGATTACCCCGCACACACAGTATATGAGCGTGACCTAGATACGACGGGCACGGCTCATGTTCCTGTAAAAACACCCAAGGGCCCGGGCCGAGCGAGTATATGAACTCGTACACTACTGTTTAGATTTAATGAGATGCAATAAGCGGGGGGGGGGGGGGGGGGGGGGGCCTTTGTTTTGACGAATTCCCATTCATTCCCTCCCAGAAAGCCTCGGCCCCCGCTATGTCCGAGGGAAGGCCTTAATCTACATGAAAATGCGAGGTATGCATAGATACTGTACTAGGGGCCGAGCAGCAGCTAGTATAAAAGCCCCTGTTGTAATGCGTAGAAGTCCCCCGACTGCCCGCCGGAGAAGCCTAATCCTCATGGCAACGACCAGCCGGCATCGGTGTTTCGGGCCCTCGCTCCTCGGGTGGGGGGTGGGGGGGGCACGGCCACGGCAACTGTACCGGCGTCACGGCCGCATTCTCGCCCGGCATTCAGATTAACTATTAATAAGCCCATCTGCCCTCATTCCACAACTCTGTTTTTAAAGCAGCCCACCCTATCATCCGTACACACACACACACACACACACACACACCCCATGTCAACAACTCTGTGTTCTGTCTTTCTTTCAGACATCCAGCCAGGTTCTGTAGATTTCCTATTGCCTCCCCTGTTTGAACCTCACATCAAAGCTCCGTTAGGGATGGGAGGATATAAGATTTTATCTTTTATCGCGATAAAAACAGTCAAGATGATTTTATCTTGGTGAATTTCCATTATCGGGATAATCGCGAATATCCTCACATGAGTGTGAATATCCTCACGAGTGACTTGAAAAACCTGTCTAGCTCACTAACGTACACTCCTATTGATTTCCTGATTTATTTTGAAATACTGTGCATTTACAACACATAACTAATTGCACCATGTGAATGCTTGGATATCAGGTTGATAGGTAGATTCTTTTTATTAATGGATGTTTTTCTCTCATTGTGATTACCTGCTGGGTGTTGGCGAGAGTCTGAATCTCTCTGTTTGTTTTTCACTAAAAGATGTGTCCTATGATGCAATAAAAATATTTGTTTCTTAACAAAATGTAAGGTAAAGTGATTCCAGCATGTTTTAGTTCCATTTTAAGAGTTTTAAGCATATTTTGATGATTATCGGGATAATATCGTGAATCGCAATTATTTTGGCCAGGATAATCGTGACATGAAATTTTCATATCGTCCCATGCCTAAGCTCCATTCTCATATATTTCATCCATGCATACATTATCAGAATTAACAGCATTCACAACCTAGTCCTGAGTCTGAACACGCTTTGAGGGGGAATGGGGTTACGCAACAGGTTAAAAACAAGTATTTAGACTGGTATGGAGCGGTTTATGAGCTATGTGGCGTATGAAGGTTTCAGCGCATTCCGCATCCTGTGTGCTCTATTCATGACACATCATTCCCACTGTTGCTTGTGCGACGGGTCGGGAGGAGAAGCAGGCCCGGCTCCCCCCCCGGTTCTGAATCGGCTCATCCAGCCGTATCAAGTCAGTGTGGCATCCACTGGGCAGATGGGCACTGCGGGGCTTTGACTCTTTCACTCCTTGATATCGATTGCTTGTAATGTAGGTGATCTAGGCCAGTGATTCTCAACCTTTTTCATATCAACGACCCCTAATTTAGTCCACATTAGAGCCACGGACCCCCATTTGACGAGATTTTGTCTCTCAGTCCCAAATCTGAGAATATTTTTTATTGTTAGATATGATTTTGTCCAGAATTCCATGACTATCTGTATTGTAGATTGTCTTCTGCATTCTCTAATTGTGTTCACTTCTTGTAAATGAAATAATGCTGAAGTTTAACAATTCATCAATTCGCTGGGGACCCCGCGGAACCCCCTCAAGGACCCGCTGGTGGTCCCCGGACCCCACCTTGAGAACCACCGATCCTGGCATCGAAGCGGATTCTACCGCTGACCTCATTGTTAGTCGATCTGGGTAAGAGAGAGACAGCTCAGTGGCCAAAATGTAAATCCTCAGAATGTAACATAGTTTACATAAAACCAAATTTTTCACCAGGACAAAGGCTGAGTCTGTGACTAGAATCGAATAGATGCAAATGTGGATTTTGATGGTATCACCCGGTGGTATCGTGTGCCATCGAAGGCCTGTGAGTCTGCAGGTTTTCTTTCCAACCGAGCACTACTGTACACACCGGCTCTTTTCACTGATTTTCACTATTTCAAGCAGAGAGAAGGGGGGACTAATCAGTGAAATGAGCTGCTGCAGTGTTTAGCTGGAATGCAAAGCTGCAGACTCATGGGACTCTATGGTACATGGAAAATCACTGCTGTTGTAGCCACACGATTAAAGCCCAGTTTTATAGCATGAACCGCTATATTGTATTATTTGTCTGCGACCATTTTCCTTTGCTAACCAGGCCAATGTAGCCTGAAAATCAGCCACGTGGACTGTGGACGACTAGTGAGCCGACTAGTGAGATTGCTCTCCATTTTGACAACTAAAGTGTTTACCTTTGATCAGTGAATATACGTTTTTGTTGTCCGTGTGAATGACATCATATGCTGGTGTAAAATAATCAGTGTGAAACCTGTTGTCTCTGTCGGATTCCTGCTTCGCCATAAGGGAAGTAGGACATGACTCGAGATTAGACGGCGAAGTCACACGTTAGAGATAAAGCTGACTGACAGCCAAAACGGGCCAATGGCGGATAAGCCTTTGAAATTCGATTGGAGCAAAAATGTGTCTGTAAAAGAGGTTCGTGAATGTCAGCCAATGGCCGTGCGAGGTCGTGTGCAAGGGGCGGGCTCAAGATTGATATAAAGGAGAGCGCTCGAGCTGTGCGCGCATTCTAAAATAAACCCGAAGTCATTGTGTTAAGGTATCATCCTACCTCCAGACAAAATGAGGGAAATCGTGCATCTTCAAGCCGGCCAGTGCGGAAACCAGATTGGTGCCAAGGTTAGTAATTCTATATATGTATTTTTCTTTAGCTTTGAGTAGGAAAGCATTTGTAATTTTGCTGTGGTTCCTACAGAAGCCAATGCTTTGTGTGCGTGTCCCTCAAACCACACCCTAGGAATTTCACTGTGAATGTGCCCTACTTATCAAAATTGCTATTGAGGATGAATTTAATCACTCTTCTGATTATTATTGGGGTTGTAAAGGGTGTTCACAATTGTTTTAATCGTCATTTCAAACAATTAAGATTTAATTCGACAGTTGAATGAAAGGGTCTTTCTTGAAATGATTAAACGAAATTTGGATACGGATACATAACATTACAGTCGAAGATGGCACATATAACGTTGGATGGGACGTTATGGCTGTTTATTGAGAACAGGATTAAGCCAGTTTGCCATAATTCATTCGGCCCACTGCAATGCGCAAAAAAAGGGAAGTAACGGCGACTGTGGTCCAGACAAACCCCATGGCCACTTTTCATTTCCCTCTTTCATAAGCAAAGCGATTAATGCAACGGATTCGACTGGATGTGTTTTTAAACATTTGGTTTATTTTTTTTTTTAAGGTTACCGGCTTATTGAGGCCTACTTTTCACTGCTGTTCAAACCGCGCCCGGTTTTTCGCCGGAAGTAGGCGGTGTTTCGGTTAGTGACGTAACAGGGAATTTTCAAATTCATAACCTATGGACTACAGCCAATAGGAGGTCAGGCCGCGCGCGCCGAGTGCTATATGGCGGGAAGTTAATCGTTTGGAACAATAAAATACTGCATTATATAACATAATCGAATAAAACGGCAGTATCTTGCCGGGAAAAAAATACTTGTTGATTCATAGAGCCTTAGTCATAAGCAGTTGCAGCTGCTACTCATTACAGAAGAGCAGATGGCATGCCTAACCTTTTTTTTTTTTTTTTTTTGACAGTTTTGGGAGGTGATCAGTGATGAGCACGGTATTGACCCAACTGGCACATACCACGGTGACAGTGACCTGCAGCTGGACAGGATCAATGTCTACTACAATGAAGCCTCTGGTAAGTCTCAATATGCCATGAATCAATTTAATAAATTATTCA
Source organism: Centroberyx affinis (assembly GCF_046629955.1). NCBI lineage: Eukaryota > Metazoa > Chordata > Actinopteri > Beryciformes > Berycidae > Centroberyx > Centroberyx affinis. The sequence goes on along the minus strand of NW_027279033.1, from coordinate 159,041 downwards.
GATTGCATGATTTAATTTTTTCCCTCACCTATATTGCTCTGCTTTTCCAGGTGGTAAATATGTTCCCCGCGCTGTGCTGGTTGATCTGGAGCCAGGCACTATGGACTCTGTGAGGTCCGGACCCTTCGGCCAGGTCTTCAGGCCAGACAACTTTGTTTTCGGTAGGTTGTTGCCATGTGCCAGGATTATCCAGAAATTCAGTCAATACTGCCAATGTCACCCGAATGCCATAAACTGATGTATTGATTTGTCCTACAGGCCAGAGCGGTGCTGGTAACAACTGGGCTAAGGGTCACTACACAGAGGGAGCCGAGCTGGTGGACTCGGTCCTGGACGTGGTGAGGAAGGAGGCTGAGAGCTGCGACTGCCTCCAGGGCTTCCAGCTCACACACTCCCTGGGCGGCGGCACCGGCTCCGGCATGGGCACCCTGCTCATCAGCAAGATCCGCGAGGAGTACCCCGACCGCATCATGAACACCTTCAGCGTGGTGCCGTCCCCCAAAGTATCGGACACAGTCGTCGAGCCCTACAACGCCACGCTGTCGGTCCACCAGCTGGTAGAAAACACAGACGAGACCTACTGCATCGACAACGAGGCCCTGTACGACATCTGCTTCCGCACGCTCAAACTCACAACCCCCTCGTACGGCGACCTCAACCACTTGGTCTCCGCCACCATGAGCGGCGTCACCACCTGCCTCAGGTTCCCCGGACAGCTCAACGCCGACCTGCGCAAGCTGGCCGTCAACATGGTGCCGTTCCCCCGTCTGCACTTCTTCATGCCCGGCTTCGCCCCCCTCACTAGCAGAGGCAGCCAGCAGTACAGATCCCTCACCGTGCCAGAGCTCACCCAACAGATGTTCGACGCCAAGAACATGATGGCCGCCTGCGACCCGCGCCACGGCCGCTACCTGACCGTGGCCGCCATCTTCCGCGGGCGCATGTCCATGAAGGAGGTGGACGAGCAGATGCTGAACGTGCAGAACAAGAACAGCAGCTACTTCGTCGAGTGGATCCCCAACAACGTGAAGACCGCCGTCTGCGACATTCCTCCCCGCGGGCTCAAGATGGCCGCCACCTTCATCGGCAACAGCACCGCCATCCAGGAGCTGTTCAAGCGCATCTCCGAGCAGTTCACCGCCATGTTCAGGCGCAAGGCTTTCCTCCACTGGTACACCGGCGAGGGCATGGATGAGATGGAGTTCACCGAGGCCGAGAGCAACATGAACGACCTGGTGTCCGAGTACCAGCAGTACCAGGACGCCACCGCCGAGGAGGAGGGCGAGTTTGAGGAGGAGGGCGACGATGAGCTGGCCTAAATGTAACATTTTACCAAGCTGTATAATTTACTGACATGTCAGATCTTTCCAATGCTCCATTATCCTCAATGTTTGTCAGCTTTTGCCGTTGTTGGTGTATTTTTTTTTCTTGTCTGTACAGAACTACATGTCAATAAAACCTCTTTTGCATTTAAGTCTTGCCTCCCTGGTTTTAATGAGTTGGTGTTTTTCAAATCTTAATTGGTTGGAGTAATTTAACTGTAGAGTAGAAAGTTTCTCTGAATGAGATCGTTCTTTGTAGAAACATGCTACACTGTACATAAGGTGTAGTATTTGCTTTACTGGTCTTTTCATTGGAAAGAGCTTGCTTGCATACATAAGGGTGAGGAAACGGCAGTATTTATTCCAGTCAGGTGCTGCTTGTCTGAAACAACTAAAATACTTGCAATACCTCTGAAATGAGATTAGTGATTTTAACTGCAGTACATTCTGTAAGATTACAAAGTTTTAAAAGCTGGAGTTAATTATGGTACAGGGTAGTTCATGAACCAGTCAATACATTATTTTAGCTGAACTGGTAATAAAACACAGCTGGCAGATGTCAAAGGCTTGGGACTTGTGTCATACCAAGTATCAATACATCAGAAAATAAATATTACTTTCCTCTGACAACCAGCCTGGCTAATCTGTGCTCAGTGTAGTCATTACCGCATTGTAAGCTTTGTGCACAGCTGATGCGGAGCTCAGACCAGATCAATTCATAATTACCAGACCAAAGTCCGTATACTGCTACACAAACAATGCTATCATCTGACAAACATTTCCTTGTCCAGCATGTGACTATTGCAATACCTGAAGTATTTATCGCACCTCAGCTCACTGCAAGTTTAACATTTTCACCAAAATATGAGGTATGCAGTAAAATACATACATGATGTATTGTGTTTTGCAAGTTTGTATTGAATTGACATATACATTGTAGTGCCTTTCTAGACACTGGTGATATTCAATATTGAGTCCAGCACATGCTTGGAGTTTTTCCAGTTCTGGTCACTAGGTGGCAGTGTTGGTTAAGCCATTCTTTTCCATAAGAAGTAAGTGAGGATGCTTATGGCCAGCAACAGAAGTGTCCAATAACACAGTTTCTTCACCTGGCCCTCCAAGTCTTGCTTCTGTCCAAAGCGTGACACAAAACCACTCTGCCAACAACAGAAAAAGCAGAATAGAGCTTCACATTATATCATTCTGTACAATATACAGTGGTAATGGTTGTAATAAGGGCGGCTATCCAAAAGGGTGCATATTAAAGTCACAAGGAAATGGCATTTTAATGGTGTCTTGCTTCCATAATTCAGTGTATTTCCGGGTGGGGCCGGCCATAATGCAAGGAGGGACTGTTCAAAATGGGTTGGACCAGAACCAACATGGAAAGTGAAATGCTTGAGCTTCACAAATTCCAGATTCTTCTAAATGAATAAATTCAGCCAGTGGGACACAAACATTGTGTCATGTTGATCTGTCACTTTGAAAGTTGCGTAGTTGCAGATTTTATATGATGGGAGGAGTAGAAGTAGTAAATTTGTGATGGTATTAGGCCTATATTGGTTGGAATTTGTACGCTGTCTCAAATACCTGGCATTTTCCAGGAAGGAATGGTATTTTGATATAGAAATACGAGAAAATAACAAAATTGTCGGCACTTACTGTCAAATAGGTGTTATGATATGGAGAATTAGCTTCATTTCATTGTGACTCTAGATGTCAACCTGCCTGTCGGTGCGGACCACTTACCCATCCTCCCTTGTCCCGAATCTCGGGGCAGATGACCCTCTCCACGTAGGCGCCCACGCACTCCTTCAGCCGGGGCAGGACGGCCTCCATGCCCCTCTCGCGGCACTGCAGGGCCATCTGCCCGGCCAGCACGTACACCGACAGCACGGCGCTCCAGGCCAGCTCCCTGCGGCGGCCCCCGGGGGCGGCGGGCGCGAAGTGCTCGTCCAGGATGGACAGGAGCATGGGGCAGGCCGTGTTCTCCGTCACGTCCTGGAAGACGCGGGGCCAGCGCCGGAAGAAGATGGGGAAGCGGAGGAGGAGCTCGTCGCCGGCGTGGCGCAGGGCCGCCGCGCAGGCCGTGGGGGGCGGGCCCATGGAGCCGTCCGGACCCCCCGTGGTCACGTAGTCGATGTAGTCGTGGGCCATCAGATGGGCCTCTCTCACCAGTGGGTCAGGATGGTTCAGGCCGAGCGTGGCCTCTGGGACGTCAGACTGACACATGGTCCCCTCGAAGTCCCACTTCACTAATCACCAAGCTGTATTCTCATTAGCTCGCAGATGACGATCCCCTTGCCAAGCGGCCATATCTCTCAGTCACATCAATCTCTCACGGTGGCTCGGGGACAACTGTTATGCGAAAAATCATAAAATGGGTAAAATATGCATGCAAACCGCGGCGTCATTCCACTTTTTTCCGATCTGAAAAGAACGCATTCACAACTCACCTCCTCTTTAAAAACACGTGGCGCCAAGACGCACGCACGCCCACGCCAAAAGGACAACAAGCTAGCAGGTGAAAGAGCGGCGGGGTCCAAGGGAGTGTGTCTGTGTTGGGACTGGGACTAGGTCACCCAGTCCCCCCCCCCAGCCTGCTTCCCCCCCCCACCCCCTCAGGCTAAATATAGAGCCCTTGTTGGAAACGGACACCCATCTCCCGCCTCATATGCACAATCATCAGCCCTCCTGACACACATCCCCATTCCAACACAAGCAGGGCTAAATAAAGACCGCGGCGGACCCGCAGGCCCGAGGAGGAACAGGTTAGCGTTACAGCAGGAGTGCGGTTTGAGTCCCTGCAGATCAGCCGAGACCGGGGGCCCGCAATTTGGAATTTGTCCTGGTGGTATCGGTGCAGACATGCAGTGACATAGGTACATACCGAGACCTAAAAGAATTGTGTCATTAAGTGGCAAAACATATGACAAAACATATTATTCCAAAAGATATCAAGAACATTTCCTCTTGCTACCAATGCTGTACAGGAAGAATAATAATAATAATGATAACTTTATTTGTATAGCAATGTTTACAAAGTGCTTTACATACAATAAAACCCAAAAGCAGTGACGTGAAACTACCACAATGAATGATAGAAACATCAAAATAAATTTCAAAAATATATATAATAGAAAATAGGAATAAAAGGTAATATATGAGGTAAACAGGTACAACTAAAAACACACAAACAAACAGAGATACGATTAAAAACAGATCGAACTTTACATAAAAGAGTGTGCCGATTTTTAAAAAATAAAAAATAAAAGGAATAAAGGGTAATACAAGAGATAAACAAGTACAAAAAAAAAAACAGAGATACAATTAAGAGATACAATCAATAATGGATCCAACACCAGCATTCACACAAGGCCTTTTTCTAGTAATGGACCCAGACCATCAATCCGTGACTTTTCCCTTTAAAGCAATTTTTCTTTCATTTAACCGAACTCTACATACACACCATATTTTCTCATCTTACACTGCAGATTTGGCAGTGCTGTTGTAGCGGAACATAGCCAGCAGCTGCATACTAAATGATGATTTTCCACTCAAAATCATTTGTATCGTGCAAAAGGAGCCTGTCACCCTACTTGCAATACATATGGAGTGTTAAAGTGCTGTCAGGCCCGTATTTCGCCACAAGGGAGCAGTGGTGCTTTGCTGGAGAGACAGACTGCTTGTCATGTACCATTCAGTTGAGAGGGGTGTGTGTGCATGTGTGTGTGTGTGTGTGTGTGTGTGTGTGTATGGGGGGGGGGTTGATGGCTATGGTAGGCTCAGGTTCACGGCATTCGAGAGCTCTCCCTTTGGATTCAAACTTCCAACCACTTGTTTCAAATGGAACTTCAAAATAAAAGCCCTATTCGCACTGAGTCATACCTACAATGGCAATTTGAAAAAAAAATCTATGTATATCCATATGTAAAGAGTCATTCAAATTGGATCCGGCTAAATGCGTTTACATTATGGATAACGCCTGCCGTCATAACTGCTCAGTGAAGTGTTTTCTCCATGCTGCACGCCACACTGCGAGATTGAGTCGCACTCAGGCACGCATGGCTAAATCTACATTGTCCTTTAAGTGTTTCCTCTCCTTTTATGAAATGGCTTTATGCGTCACATGGGGATCAATCAAACGCTCTCTGTATGGCATTTATGCCTGTTGTTAATACACTGATTTATAGCAGAGCGAAGACATGATCAAGTGGCACCATTAGCGGCTCTGTGTGTTCTCTGGCCATCTGGCGCATACATTGTGAATGTGCATGGGAGGGAAGATAAGGCTAACCATCCAGAAAGGACCCTATCCCCCCACCACTACCAACACACACACACACATACACACACACACACACACACACACCGCCCCCTTTAGATGCACTATCACAGTGTGTCTGTGCGTGTAAAATGGCTACCTTGTTCTTCCTCATTGCTGAGCCAAGGAACAGGGGAAGTGACAGGGTTGATAGAGGCTCCTATCAGGCCTCTCATATGTTCATGTGGCAACATCTGCGAGCGGGGGAAACTTCCTGTCTCCAGTGGGGAGGTTTTTGAAGTGCAGGCGGTTGCAGGGGGGGGGGAGGAAGGTGCTAGATTAGGCGGTGAGCCGCTGTGTCCCAGTGAGCGTTTCCCTACAAAAAAAGCCTGCGTTGGGATCTAGAGGGCGAAATGTTTCCTTATGAAACCGAAGAAGGGAGATGATTTGTTGCATTTTCAAACCTAATCCCTCATAAAAATATCTACTTTTTCCTCATTGTGATTCGTTTACATGGAAACGAGAGTTAATTTTAAAGCAAGAAATATTGCTTCTAAACACAAAACAGCAAAGCCTTAACGTTGGGTCAGGTTTGATAAGGCCAAGACACACATACACAAATTAGCTGCTATAATGTAATACATTTATTCTCAACCATTTTCATATCAAGGACCCCTAATCTAGTCCACATTAGAGCCACAGACCCCCATTTGATAAGATTTTGTCTCTCTGACCCAAATCTGAGAATATTTTTTATTGCTAGATATGATTTTGTCCAGAATTCCATGACTATCTGCATTGTAGCTAGAGAGATAACAGAGAATATATGATCAAAACAGTCGTTCTTCTAGATTCTCTCAAAGTGGGGTCCGGGGACCCCCAGGGGTCCTTGAGGGGGTTCCAGGGGGTCCCCAGCAAAAAGGGGAATCATTTATTTTCACTATGAGTCCATCCATAAGTAACACAATGACAAAATGTATGACTATTTTGGTCATGGGTTTCATACACTTTCTGTAATAAAACATCTAAAAGCAAAAATCTTATCAGATGGGGGTCCATGGTCTAATTTGTGTCAGTTTAGGGGGTCCTTGACGTGAAAAAGTTTGAGAACCACTGCTCCAATTGTGTTAACTTCTTGTAAATGAAATAACGGTGAAGTGTATTTGCTCGCGGACCCCCCCCCTTGGAACTCTCTCAAGGACCCCCAGGTGGTCCCCGGACCCCACGTTGAGAACCACCGATCCAATCCGAGATATTACAAAAAAACCACAAAAAAAAAACCCCGCTAATAAGAGGAACGCAAAAAGAACACAGCAAGAGTTGCATGGGAGTTGTTTTTTTTTAAACCTAAGGTGAAATTCAACCCCCCCCCCCTCCCCTTTTTCGCGAAAAGCAGAAACAACACGGCCTTGTTCCGCTGAATGGAACAATGCGCTCTGTCTTGTCTGCCTGCTATCTACAAGCGGCATTAAGAGTATCTCTCGCTCTCGGGAAAGTCGCTTATCAACATCTGCGCAGAAGTTGGAAGCGCACTTTTGAAGTTTCTTACCCAATAGAAAAGCACACACACACACACACACACACACACACACACACACACACAAAAAAGCTCCTACAAAAAAAAAGCCACAAGGTGACAGAGAAAGGTTGAACGCGGCAGACGGATGTAAAAAAAAAAAAACCCGACCTCCCCCCCACCTCCAAACCCCGCAGTCAAACAATCGGCGATCTCTCTCTCCCCGCCTCTTTGTTCGCGGCTCCCATCAGCCTCGCAGCGGGTGGTGGTGGGGGGGGGGGGGCTGGTCAGAAAGGGGAGGAAATTGCTCTGAATTCGAGGGGGTAATTGAAAACACCTATATCCCCCTGTGTCTCCGTCTCTACCTGGCTTAAAAACCTCCACACCCCTTCTTCTTCTTCCTCCCCCACCCCCCCCCACCCCCTCCCGGCGCCCCACCTTCTATACCAATACACTCCTAATGGCACCCCTTACCCCGTCCCGTCCTCCGGTCTCCCACTGGACTTGAATTGATGCAAACGATCGCCGGGGGCCCCCCCGTTTTTTTGGGCCGTCTGGTAGGGGAGGTGACCCGCTCGCCTGCCGCCCCCACCTTCTACCCAATTGCAGGTATTGATGCCCCCGCCATTGTCCCCCCCCCCCCCACTGCCCAGGGGGTGGAGTGGTTTGTGGGGAAAATTGGGGGACCCCTCAGGCGTTTGATGGCTTTTATCGATTCGCGCCAGCCTCTCCGGCGCCCATTTTGCCCCCCTCTCACTCACCGGCTTTTTTTTTCCAGATAGCGGCTGTATCTGCAGAGGCGGTTATTGTTAAGTGGTATTATTCTGTTCCACGGATGTAAAAGCACACTTTTTTTTTCTTCTTCTTCTTCTTCTTCACGTGGGGTTGATCAATGCAGAGAGAAGGAAACGTCGAGCACAGTGCCCGCCCGATGGAGTGTGTCTGCTTATCGAATTAAACCTGTTCTACTTTCAAATGTCTCCAATTAGATGATCTGTTTATCTCTCTCCGTAGCTGTTGTTCTACTTCTTTTCCACGATCGTCGTATGGTTACAGGTATTATTGTAAGGGCGCTAAAACCTTGACCTTTGACCTCTTTCATTTTGATTGCTTGTAATGTTGATCTAAGAAATGAAATGTATTCTACTATCGCAAGTGTCTCTGGATAAGAGAAAGGCCTAAAATGCAAAATGTTCAATTCCCGGTCCTTGCTGTGTGGAGTTTGCACGTTCTCCTCATGTTCTCCTGGGTTTCTTTCCTCCAGTGTTTTTTTCTTTCAAATTTCTGACTTTAATCTCAGAAATTCAGACTATTTTCTCATGATATTACCCCCCTCCCCCAGCGGCGGTAAAAAAGAAAAGAAAAGAAAATCACCTACAATGGCCCTAATACTCTTCCATAGTTCCCCAGGCAACAGCTAATGTCAGTGATATTTGGTAGCTAACATTAGCGGCAAGTTAGCATAGAACATTAGCAAATATAAGTGCAACTTTACATTTCAAAAGTATATGTTTAACCATTTACCACTCAGGTGTTTTGATATGTTTAAGGTTAAGTAAAGCTGGTCATGTAAGCAAGAGCATTGTCAGTGAGGACACTATAGGAGATAATGGGGTAAATTAGATTTTTGGACTACAAAACATTTTGAATTATGCTGCATGAGCTGTTTAGAGAAATTTGATGGACATTTAATGCTTTTTTTTAGCTGTAAAAATGAATTTCAGTAGGTTGTTACAAGGCTGAGATGGAGCTACGGAGGCTAACTCGCTATGTAGCGTTTACGATGTATTCTGCCGTGTTTACATGACGTCACATAACCGCATCTTAGAAACCTCGGGGTTAAGAAAACTCGGTTGTAGTTTCCTACTTGGAATTCCGTTGCGTTCCATTTTTCCTCGTAGGAAGTCGGAATTTCTGACTTTTCCGACACGTCTGGAACACAGAATTAGCATGAGCAGCGCTAGCCGCATACTCGATACCTATCGAGGTATCGACCGAAAGAACCCGGTACCAAGTAGTATCGAAACTTCTCCAGTCAAACCATACCTGCATTCGATACTTTTTGGACACAGATCTAGAAAAAAATATGGTTTTGCTCGCAGCCAATCACCGCCAGCGTTCTTCGATTTAATGCGACGTGTGATTGGCCCACTACCGCAGCAGCTACAACCCATACAGTCTGTGGTGGTGAAGTAAAAAAAAAAGGTAGCGAATGAAGTACTCTATTGGTATCGGTATCACTTTAAGGGTACTGGTATTGGTACTGGTATCGTCATTTTCTAAACGATACCCAGCCCTATTCGTGAGTCGGATCCGGATCCGCTCCAAAATTGAACGGGTTCTTCCTTGGCCCGTGCCACACCCTTCTACGAAGTTTCATGAAAATCGGGCCGGTAGTTTTTTCCGTAATCCCGCTAACAGACAAACAAACAGACAAACAAACAAGCACCGAAAGCATAACCTCCTTGGCGGAGGCTAACAATCAGCAGCAACGTGATCCGATCCGGGCGTACAGAAATAGAGCTTTAGAGGCTGTCGTGTTCATCGTGGTGAAGGAGAGGCGAGGCGAGAATTGACTCTCTGGCGGAAGAGAGCGGGGCTCTCCATGCCAATAACCACCTCTTCACCGGCACCCCTCTGACACCGCCGTGCACCCACCGGAATATATATTTCACTCGCACAAGCATGCCGCCCGCTCTCCAGAATATTCAATTCTCAACTTGAGGTGTACCTCTTGTTTATGTAACAAAAGCCGCCACTCAATTAGAGCGCCCGCGGGTGGGAGGAAGCGAGGGTGCATATCCATACAGCCGCGCTCCCTCCCCCCCTCCTCTCTTTCTCTCTCTCTCTCTCTCACACACACACACACACACACGGACACATCCACGCTCACTCTCGCTTTTCTCACACACTCGGCTCTATCTCTCTCTCTCTATCTTCCTGTCTCTCTCTCTCTATCTTCCTGCATAGCTGTTTTGGAGATAATGAGATTAAAAATCTATTTTTGTCAGTTACCTGCAAGTGATGCATTAGTGGAAACATTCCGCAACACCACGGCGATTACCGAAATGAATGCGTATGAAATTGCTTTTTTTTTTTCCCCCACTTTTAACGCCTGTCACAGTTACAGAGTTGTTAGCACTGGCTTATCTCGCTCACCTGGTCGTATTTGTTTTTGAATTATTCCAACATGTAGCACAGGGCCTTGACCTCAGAGACTAGGGGGTTAATGGTGTGTCACTCACGGCTGAGATTACATACATTGTAAGCGTAAAACTGCAATTTCATAACATGTAATTACGCATTTAGATGTGCACAAAGGAGCTCGGCTGGGCGGGAAAAACACACTACTAGGGTATTGACTCATTCCCCCGCTTGTAGATTCATATCCATATCCAAATCAATTATTAGATTGTTGGTGAACCAAATCTAAGCATATATTTTGTGTTTTTCTCAGTCTGTCATAATGTTAATTTTTTACATATCTGCCTGTCCATGCTGTTAACAGACTGTAAAAAAGGTAAGAATCAGTGACTTTGTAACATTAACAGGCATAAAGGCACACCTGCCTGCATGACTTATGTGCATAATAGTGTTATTATAATGTATTGTGAACTTCTGAGATTAAATTGCCAATGTAGTAAAGCAACATTTATTATAACATTGATGTAGACTTAAACTAATATATCCGTTTTGGTCAATATTGACCAGATATTAGTCATTCATCCAGCTCGGATATAATGGAGGTTTCTTCCTTTTCGTTGCTCATTTCATTTATTCATTTAAGAGTTTGTCAAATAATTCTTCATGTAAAAGAAGTAATGTATATTGGAGTTTCCCTACCTATTGTGGTGGATCATCCTTTCAGAATTTCACTTGTACTGCATGGTTTTCAGTTTTATACTCACATGATGGTCTAAATGCTGTTTCAGGGGCTTTTTCCACCCTGTGAAGAATACAATTCTGGGCAAAACACTGAATATTTGTAATTTTTGGGGCATGAAAATAGTCAAATTTAAAGATATCAGCACAAAATTTTGGCTATTGGCAGCTTCAATCCAAAAATATCCGTATCGCCCTTCAAAAACCCATATTGATCGAATCCAATTGCATCTTTATAATGCTAATATTTAAATAATAATCAAATCACTACTAGGTCTCCAGTGTCAGCCACCAGTTCAAACCCAGTCCTGAGCATCATGAAAGCCTTTGCAGGTTCACCTATAGGGCGACCCGGCTGCACCCATTCCACATCATGGACAGGTTGTGATAGTTTGCTCTGCTTTGAGGTAATGTATTGTATTAGTATGAGTGTTGGGCGGCAAGCTGTGCAAACACAGCCGGCAGGATGTGCTGGGATTGATCTGAGGCTAAAGGTGGGGAAGTGGTGCCAACAGGCCTGGACCCCACAGAGTGGAACCAGTCAAATTTGCCATTATTTGAGTTTAAACTAAGCAAAGGTTAATGGAGTTAGTGACTTTGGGAATGTAACTTTATTGTTGTTACGTTAGATGCCGTCTTCTATGGTAAAGGGAGGATTTAATGTTGAAAAGAGGCAATGTGAAATGAATTGCTGCATTCAGCTTATGCAGCTGAGGTATATCAGTTAGAAATGTATAGTTTTAAAGGGCAGATGGTGCACTTTAAAGCAGTGATTCTCAATCTTTTCCATATCAAGAACCCCTAATTTAGTCCACATTAGGGCCACGGACCCCCATTTGATGAGATTTTGTCTCTTGGACCTAAACCTGATATGATTTTGTCCAGAATTCCATGACTGTCTGTATTGTAGGTAGAGAGATAACAGAGAAACTATGATCAAAATAGTCATTCCTCTACATTCTCTAGTTGTGTTAACTTCTTGTAAATGAAATAATGCTGAAGTTTAACAATTCATCAATTTGCTGGGGACCCCCTGGAACCCCCTCAAGGACCCCTGGTGGTTCACGGACCCCACGTTGAGAACCACTGCTTTAAAGGATAAGCTCAGCAATTTTGGACCTATATATAATTTGTCTCTTACATAACTGTAGGGCTTGGACCCACAGAGAGTCAGTTGTCGGTTGGAAGCAATGAGCTTCGTTGCCTCTTGCTGCTAACAATGAGTCCAAATAGGCTTTATCAAAATATCAAAATCAGGAGACAATATTCTCTGTGGGTCCAACTACTACAGGTATGTAAGAGACAAATTATATATAGGTCCAAAATCAATGAACTTATCCTTTAAGGTTGTGTAAAGTGTTTTTTAAGTGGGAGCCACTGATCACGGGGGTCTTGGCAGTGATCCCAAAATAAAGATTAGTTTAATTTAACTATTTTTTCTATTTGTAAGTTGGTATCCTTCTTGAGAGAATGCCAATTTTGATTATAGCATTCACTCTCCCCATCGTTATCACCCCATATAACACATAATGTTTGTTTGTTAATGTGTAAATTTAGTCATTATGTATACTCAGAGGTGGAAAGTAACTAAGTACATTTACTCGAATACTGTACTTAAGTACAATTTTGAAGTACTTGTATTTTACTTGAGTATTTCCATTTTATGCTACTTTATACTTCTACTCCACTACATTTCAGAGGGAAATATTGTACTTTTTACTCCACTACCTTTATTTGATAACTTAAGTTACTTGTTACTTTGCAGATTCAGATTATTAATACAAAATATAATCAACTAATAAATTGTGATGTATTATTATAGATTACTGTAAGCTACCCAGCAGTATATAAAATAGTGGAAATCAGCCCCACCTTTTCCAGCTGCAACATTAAAGTGATGCTTACACATTAATGCATCAATAATTATAATTCAATAATATAATATGTACTGAAATGGGCTATTCTGCATAATGAGTACTTTTGTTGCTTTAAGTACATTTTGATGCTAATACTTTTGTACTTTTACTTAAGTAACATTTTGAATGCAGGACTTTCACTTGTAACAGAGTATTTTTATATTGTGGTATTTCTACTTTTACTTAAGTAAAAGATCTGAATACTTCTTCCACCACTGTCTATACTTTACTAGACAAACTAACAACCATAATGTTACGGCCGTGGCTGTACCCCCAGAAGATTCCATAGTGTTTCCTTGTGTTTCCCCTTCCCTGTGTTCCCAGTGCTCCCCTGTCTGTCTCTCTCTCTGTCTATGGCTGCATCCCAAAGTCTCTTATTTGATATTTCCTCGCTCCTCGATCCTCGCTTGAACCGGAAGTCGTTCTGGTCCTCCGAGTGAGGAGCGAGGAGCGAGGAGGGAGACATGAGAGCAGCATTCCCGGAAGACTTTCAGCTGAACGCCATGAAGTCAATGACTCTACATCTGGCAAATTTGAACGAGATGGCAGAGAAACAGTTCACAAGTGTAAGTGCCCGTTATTTTATGCTTTTTGATATATATAACGTTAATGCAAGAACATGGAGAACCTGAATTACGTTTATTTCAACAACCAGTTTTGTCATGCAGAAACGGACGTCGCTTCACATGACGCTTCAGAGGAAAGGACGTCTCATTTCACTAAAAACATATTTCCTCGTTTCCTCGCGTGCATCCTCGGTGGGAGGGACTAAGACGCAAGGAAAAGACGCAAGTGAGGGAAACGTGGATGCAATTTCAGAGACTCGGGATGCACCCTATGTCTTGTTTGTGTGTGTATTATTGGCGTGGGCGTGGGCTCCCTTCCTCGTTCTCCTGGCTCCTGGCTCTGCTCATCCTGCACACCTGTCTGCCATCGGCTCATCACCTCTCCCAGTCTGCTCACCTGCCTCTCATCAGCTCATCTGCCTGCAGTCTATCTACCCCGGCTCTTCAACCATTCTTCGCCAGATTGTTGTTTCAACCACAGTGGTAGTTACGCTCTAGTGACTTTCTTTCTCTTTCTTCGTGTTCCCTGTTGTTAACCAGCCTTTCTTGTGTCCCAGGATCACCACCCGCTCCTTCCTTACAATAAACCTTTTTCTTACCAACACCACCCTGTCCTGTGTCCTGCGCTTGGGTCCCATCTGTGTTCCGTAACACATAAAACAGTTAAGAAAGTAATTATCAAACCTAATAAATAACTCACCTGACCTATTCTACATCTTATATAGCCCCTGTATTGGAGTTGCTGGCCCACAGTGTCTATTTGGGAGTCCCTGGTTCAAGCAAAAGTTCAAGAAACCCTGTCATATCTTTGGGCTCTATCTTAAATGTGTTGTAAGTATTGTATTTCTAATCTTAGGGTTTTATTTGAGTGTTGCATACAGCAGTGGTTCTCAACGTGGGGTCCGGGAACCACCAGGGGTCCTTGAGGGAGTTCCAGGGGGTCCCCAGCAAATTGATGGTTTGGTAAACTTCAGCATTTAATTTACAAGAAGTTAGAGAATGTAGAAGAATGACTATTTTGATTTCACTGTTATCTCTCTACCTACAATACAGATAGTCATGGAATTCTGGACAAAATCATATCTAACAGTAAAAATATTCTCAGATTTGGGTCCGAGAGACAAAATCTCATCATAAAGGGGACCGTGGCTCTAATGTGGACTAAACTAGGGGTCCTTGATCTGAAAACGGTTGAGAATCACTGGCATACAGCTTCTCAAATGGTGGATATTTAGAGCATGATCATTAAAGGACAGTTCCAGTGTGATTAGTTTTTGCTCATTTCCTGCATTCCCTTAGTGTTTTACATCACTGTAGATCGTTTTCCATTGCTTTCATCACATTATGAGATATTTGCTATTTTTCCTTAGTCTTGGTTGTTTTTCCAAAACAAACAACAAATTGAAACAAATGCGGTCTAAACATTCCGAGGTACTCCCAGTAAAGAAATGGGCGGCAATTTATTTTCCCATTATACATTTTCTCATTTTGGAGAAGAAAACTCGTAATGACCTGCTTGGCGTGCGCATTAATATGATACAGTGAAACAGTGAACAGAACTTCTTTCAAAATGTAAACGCTTATAGCCTGATATTAGCATTCTGAAGCAACTTTGCAAACCACGATTGTTGGCTTCTCATTCACAGTGGTGGATTACCTTTACCGGCCAAATTAGAAGTCTCCGGAGTTCTTTTCTATTGGAATTGAATGGGAGTGAATGAGCCAGAGAGGTTTGGCAAAACTGATTTAAAAACATCTCTAATCATGGCACATTCATGTAAAAACAGTTGGAATTAAACGCACAGTATGTAATTTCTGCCACTAGGGGTCTCTCAATCAAAACGCTAACATAAGACGTAGTTTGATGACGTCGTGAAGTAGCGTGGGATCATGGGAGTTTTTTTTACGGGGACAGCTTCGGCGACAGAACTCGCAGCAAACGGGAATGAATAATCGCGATCCGTCACGAGTGAGTGATAAAAACAACAGAATGAAAAAAACAACAGAGCGGCTAGCTAGCTAGTTGGCCGACTTCCTTCCTCACTCTCTGACGGATCATCTGGTGTTTCCTGTGTTTCCCCGGAAGTTAGGGGGTAAAGGGGATATGACGCCATGACAGGAAGTTAGGGGGTAAAGGGGATATGACGCCATGACAGGAAGTTAGAGGGTAAAGGGGGATATGACGCCATGACAGGAAGTTAGGGGGTAAAGGGGATATGACGCCATGACAGGAAGTTAGGGGGTAAAGGGGATATGAAGCCATGACAGGAAGTTAGGGGGTAAAGGGGATATGACGCCATGACAGGAGACCAAATGAAACGCACCGTTACCTTGAAGAAAATTACGGATTTCTCTGGGTTTGAACATTGTTGGAAACATTTGGGATAATTTAAGTACACAACTCAACAAAATATATAACATAGGTCTAGTCGTTTTTAGATATTTTAATGCAGAAATGTTACATATTATACCTTTAACATTAGGTCATTTGAATTAGCATTAAGGATGGAAAATATACAAAATGAGCAAAACCTCACATCATGCTGGAATTGTCCTTTACAGGTGAATTAAGCGATCTGAACTTTATCGACCCCTATTGGTGACCAATAGGAATTGTAACTACATTGATTGAAGTCTCTGGTACAGCCCCCTTGAGCTACAGTGGCCTGGAATTTACATAAATTATAAAGTAAAAAAAAAAAAGCCAGGAATCTCAGCAGCTGGCCAAGTAATCGTTGAGTCATTGGTACTGATCAACAACCCTATCAAGATATATTATGGTCGTTTTGTGCTATGGGGCAGTAAAAATCGGACTTACTTCCCCTTTAAATATCTTTGGGCTCTATCTTGAGTCATAAGTATTTTGTTTTTCTTATCTTTGGTATTAGTTTAAGAGTGATGCACACAGCTTCTCAAATGGCCGCCTGCAGCCAAGGGTTTATATCTCTAATGCGACCATTAAGGACAGGCTCAGGAATAAGACTTAACCCAAGTGTTTTTTTTACGCATTGGTGTAGAGAGGTGTGGTTGCGAGTTCAGCCTAGGTGGTCCCGGGTGTTCGCGGGGCCGCGGGCTGAGCCGGGGGGGGGGGGGGGGGGGCCGCTGAGAAGGAGCCCCGCGTTCCTGCTGCCTCACTGAACGGCCAACCAAACCAGATGGACTCGTTTATGGCCAATTAGCAGTGCGCTGTGAAAGGAGCTCCACTGACTCACCTAGCGCTGTTATTATTACAGCTTTTATCCGGGCTCGGGAGAAACCTGGCGGCTACTAAGTCGGGCGTTCTTTTGACGGGCGTTTGACCCCCTCGGAAATCGGAGAATTCCCGAGAATTCAGAGGATGATGAATCGCTTCGAGTTGTCTGTGTCGTGTCGCGCGGCTGAATCGTAGCCCAGATTTTTGGAAAGGAGAGAGGAGACGACTACACACGTCTGGCAGGAGACGTGAAAGCTTTGCACTCTCGACAGCTTCCACAAATGAGCAGGGAGAGGAGAGGTAGCGGGGGCTTCGAACTCCTATCACCGCGGAGGCAGAGAGTGTCCTGTTACCGAAAAGAAGGGGGGGGGGGGGGGGGGGGCGGCATCGAGTCCTACGCAGGAATGTTGCTATTGCCTCCCCCTCTTTCATCTCCCCCCTCTCTCTCTCTCTCCGCTAATCGTTCCCTCCATCGCTTACTTGGCCTTTGCTTGACTCCCTCTGTGATGGTCCACTTCACTTAGCTCATAAACAATGCCCCCAGCCCCTTCCACACCTCCATATTTCTGCCTGCCTACACGGAGCGCGCAGCCTCTCGCCCGCCTGCCTACCTCCAAGTCATATCAGACCTTTTACCAGTAATTAGTCGAGGGACTGCAGCGCAGCGAGACATTTCCCTAATTCGTCTCCCCATCTCTGGGAGAAGGAGCAGGGGAAGGTAAAAAAAAAAAAAAAAAGCCGCGTGTTGGTTGAGGGGGCCTGCTGAGATAATGACGGGCTCATCGTACACATCCAAACAAAGCCGAGTCTTTTGTGAAAAAAAGAAAAGAAAACGAGAAAAGCTTTTCGTTGCCTTTGTTGTCCGCGCGACAGAAGTACATGAAAAGAGGGGGAGAAAAGAAAAAGAAGAACATAACCAGCCGCGGCAGTTAGTGCTGCAGACAGCCTATTGTCTGCGGCAGTTGGAGTACATACTGTGACTGAACGCCCGTCCAGATCAATGCAATTACAAGTATGAAAGGTAGCGCGAGGTTGTCGCCGAGGCAAACTACCGGACTTTAGGGGGTGTTCCTATAGCGGAGGAGAGGAGGAGGGTCGGGGGAGGGGGGGGGGGGGGGGGTAGGGGAAACGGCGTTTGGTGCAACGGTATCTCCCGCGGGTATCGGGCCGCCGCCAAAAACGACGGCTCGGTCCTCGTTTCAGAGAAGCCTCTCGATGAGGACTCCTGCCTCTAATTGTCCCTGCAACGCTTATCAACACCGCCAATCCCAACTAGAGCGGAAAGACAAGAGCAATTTTCCCATTACGGAAAACGGAGGAGGAGAAGAAGAGACGAGGGAGCCGGGTGTCTCCAGAGAGCCGTGCAGATGGCTTCATCGGCCGAGTTCAAAAAACACAGACAGGAGGGATGGGGGCGAGGGACCCGCACACACACATACACACACACACACACAGGCAGGCACTTGTGCGTCCACGTGCGCACACACACACACACACACACACGTGCACGTTCAGAGACATGATTCGTGCGCGCTCTCAACATACTGACAACATGCAATCAATTAGCTTTTAACCTCCTTTCTGCAGCCAGTTTTCTTTCAAGGCCACAGTCGCGGCGGCCCCGCGGAGGATTCGTTTCGAGATCATAGCTGCGTTTTTTTTTTTGTTGTTGTTTTTTTTCCCAAGCCTCCTGACCCCCCCACCCCCCACCGCGGCCGCTAGATAAGCTGTCTGTCCCGCGCTTTGATCCGCATTCTATATCCCAGAACCATATCTAAAGAGCAAGTCGTTCGCGTGTTTAGATTTCTCTCTCTCTCTCTCTCTCTCTCTCTCTCTCTCTCTCTCTGTGTGTCCGATTTACATTCAACTTCAAGGAAGAGCCGAATTTCCCGCTTCGGGTCAAAGTCGCGCCCGGAGCGGAGGAATGCAGCGGCCACTGTGCTCGGATGGTTATGACAACAAACGCCCCCCACCCCCACCCCCCCCACCCCCTGATAAAAATCACACAGCCCCCCCCCCGATTCGACCCGAGCCTTTTTTCACCAACCCCGGCCAGTGATGAGATTAATCTGTTTACCTGCTTTTTCTTGAAGGAATGTTTATTTCAGACACATGCGACTTGTGTATACAGTACACCGTTAGGAGCCCAGACACTCGAAGCACAGGTTAAAAATGATACGGTTGAGTGTGTGTGTGTGTGTGTGTGTGTGTGTGTGTGTGTGTGTGTTTGAGGGAGAGACCGCCTATACTAAAACTCTCCCTTTATTATCAATGCAGACATCTTTAAGTGTCTGCCGTCTGGCTCCACGAGGCTTATCAGTTCCTCGTTGGCTTACGCAATTATAGAAAACGCACACAAGAGTGTGTAGCCACGCGTACACACACACACACACACACACACACACACGCAAAGAGCCATTTACCAGCCCACTTAAGTCCAAAATAGATCAACTTAACCTCCTCGAGGCAGCAGAGTGCTTGCACAGACCATTACAGCTAAAGTCTTGCGGAGTCAAACAGACAGAAACGAGCGTATGCGTGTGTGTGTGTGTGTGTGTGTGTTTTGGGTTTTTTTTACGGACGGAAATCCATCATAGGATTCACAGAGACGGCGCTCTGTTTCGGATAGAGCCTCGCTCACTTTTCCTATTTTCGGAGGTCATGACCGGCAGAGTAAGCAAACAGAGCGAGAGAGAGAGAGAGAGAGAGAGAGAGAGAGATGGGGCCCAGAGATAGGCGGAGAGGACTGTTGGTCAGATCTCTTATCTCACGCCACCTCTCCCGACCTCTCCTCGCCGCGAATAGAAAGTTCAGTGCGACACGCTGACTTGACAAACCTCAAACTGCCGCTTGTGTGTGTGTTTGTGTGTGTGTGTGTGTGTGTGTGTGTGTTTTTTTTTTTTCTGGTGCGTTTCTTTCCAGGAGTTCAACGAGCCGGTAAAAAAAAAAGGGGGCCGCCTTGTCTACCAAGCCTTCCCCCCTCCCCCGTCTGTCCGTCTGTTTGCCCTAACCACCGCCAACAGACGCGCACGCACCTTACCGTGCCCCCCCACCACCACCACCCCCCCCCACCCTATTGTCTGCCCGCGCAGGTGTATGGGTGCTGATAAGAGGCACAGGTGCCCCGTGGTTCGCCGAGGTGAGGCCGCTCTGCCCTCGGCCCTGCGCTGGCATTTCCGAGGTGGTGGGGAGGTGGGGGGGGGGGAGGCGGCGGCGCGGAGGGCAAAAAAAAAAAAAAAAAAAAAAAACGCAAAAAAACGGCGCTGCTTATCAAGCCGGGGAACCGAGGAGCAGAGCCACGGGGAGCTGAACCCTCGCGCCCCCCGGCCCCTGCAGTCCCCGGCATCTAGGGGCCCTAACATTGTCTGGCAGCGCTGGGCCCCCCCTGTCAGAGTCAGGGGAAAAAAACCACGGTCTGCCACTACTCTCAGGGCGAGACTGAACCCCCCCCCCCCCCTCCCTCCCCGCATCAGGGCCTGCACACCTCTCACCCCGGTCTGCAATGATATCTCTGTCTGAAATGCCAAACCACTACACCACACCACACCAGCAGCACACACACACACACACACACACACACACAAGCCACACACACACACACACACTGACATTTCAGCTGCACTTCTTCTGATCAGCGTAGTCCGCTGTGCTTGCACTCATGCCTTCAGAGTGGCGTGGATGGCTGAGTGGTTTTCAGTTTGTAAGACGGGCCGCAGCGCTCGGGCCAGAGTTGTCCTCGTATTAAATCAAATGTGTATTTAAAAGAATGGGGTCGCACTTGACAGCGAGGATATTTCTGGAGTAATATTTATTTTATGAAGGGCACTCGAGCTTTTATCAGTGTCTGTGGATAAGAGGTCCACTTCCGTCTGATACAGGGTGTTTGTAGGTGAAACCACTGAGTTAATCAAATTGTATCCATATCGAGTGGGTTCAAATGGGGTATTGTGCCATTGGTCAACTTTGCCATTTAGTGATGAGAACATAGACACCAAAATCATCTATGTGTCCCCAGTAGATTATTGGCTCCAGTGCTCCATGCTAACGGTTTAGCATACACTATGTGAGTGATAGTATAGGCCCCGTGCTAACACTTTAGCTTACACTATATTGAGTGATAGGCCCCATGGTAACACTTAAGCATACGCTATGTTGAGTGATAGTAGGCTGCATGCTACACTTTAGCATACACTATGTAGAGTGATAGTAGGCCGGCCCTATGCTAACACTTTAGCATACACTATATTGAGTGATAGGCCCCATGCTAACACTTTAGCATACACTATGTTGAGTGATAGGCCCCATGCTAACACTTTAGTATACACTATGTTGAGTGATAGTAGGCCGGCCTCATTCTAACACTTTAGCATATATGCTAAAGTGTTAGCATGCAGCCTATTATCACTCAACATAGTATATATACTATGTTGAGTGATAATAGGCTGCATGCTAACACTTTAGCATACACTATGTTGAGTGGTAGTAGGCCGGCCCCATGCTAACACTTTAGCATGGACTATGTTGAGTGATAGTAGGCTGCATGCTAACACTTTAGCATAGACTATGTTGAGTGATAGTAGGCTGCATGCTAACACTTTAGCATACACTATGTTGAGTGATAGTAGGCCCCATGCTAACACTTTAGCATAAACTATGTTGAGTGATAGGTCCCATGCTAACACTTTAGCATACACTATGTTGAGTGATAGTAGGCTGCATGCTAACACTTTAGCATACACTATGTTGAGTGATAGTAGGTTGCATGCTAACACTTTAGCATACACTATGTTGAGTGATAGTAGGCCGGCCCCATGCTAACACTTTAGCATACATTATGTTGAGGGATAGTAGGCTGCAAGCTAACACTTTAGCACTATGTTGAGTGATAGTAGGCTCCATGCTAACACTTTAGCATACACTATGTTGAGTGATAGTAGGCCGGCCCCATGCTAACACTTTAGCATACATTATGTTGAGGGATAGTAGGCTGCAAGCTAACACTTTAGCACTATGTTGAGTGATAGTAGGCTCCATGCTAACACTTTAGCATACACTATGTTGAGTGATAGTAGGCTGCATGCTAACACTTTAGCACTATGTTGAGTGATAATAGGCTCCATGCTTTAGCATACACTATGTAATAGTAAGCTCCATGCTTTAGCATACACTATGTTGAGTGATAGTAGGCTCATTTAAGGACAAATCCATAAATTTTCAACAGACACCAAACATCATTAGGGTAGGCTACATACAACCTGGTGGACTTGTTGATGTAGCCTCCACTTGACTACCAAAAGGCATATGCTATCTAGTGACTGATAACAAGGACAAATGTGGTAACTTTAAGCATTAGGTGATGAGCTGTTCATAAAACAGTCAACACTATTATAATCAAAGAATAATCCGATAATGGTCTTGTCAACTTTTGACTACTGGGAGGTAGAAGTGAGGCAGACAAATAATAATCCTTCAGATGGAGTACATCTTCAAATTGACTACAATACCTTGTTAGAGTTTACAACTCTGAAATGTGATTCAGAGAGCAATTATTTTCTTTTCTCAGGGAAACTTAGAACATATGCTCTTTTTCATCAACACTGCTGTCTTTCTCTTTTGGCCACGAAGCAACTCCGCTGACGCAGTTAGTGGTTTTAATGCTCTGTTTAGGGCATGCCAACATAACTTGTTGAGGGAGGGGAGAGTATTAGTTATTTGCTTGTAAATTTGCAGAAATTCAAACTGGCAATCTTCCAGGCAAAAGACTGTCCATTCTTTCTTCATCTCGTCTATTTTACATTAACTATTGCCTAAACTCACACTGATTTGCTGTTATATCTGGGTCAAGATCCCTTCAACTAACACATTTTGAAATGTCATTTCCTGCTAAGATCAGCGATCATACAAACAGTGAGTCTCAGCTCGCTGACTGGTTTCCAGTTGTTGAAAAGGTGTTAAGTAAAAGCTTACGAAATCCACTGTGAACTAGATAGCTGCTGCTGTATGCCTTCATTCACATGCTCCTTGCCTGAAAACTCACTGCCAGGCATTAAAATTATTGCCTGAACATAACAAGGAGGCAATTTTCCTACAGAAAGCAGACACTGCTGAAATTGTTACAACGTCTTCAGGTTGATGAGGATGTCTGGGATATTTGATCAAGGTCCACTCTGAACCGGATGCACGGCAGAAGGTAATTTTATTTTGAATTACCTATCTTGGAACACGCTATATGCTTTGAACAATGATCCGGATGGGCTTGAAAGAAAGCAGACAGATGATAGAGGTGAATGCATAAGCTTCCGACACAGATCATTTCCCTTTAATCACGCTCTTGATTCCAGTAACATTGGATGTGGATGTTCCAACAGCTGAGAGTCTCTCATACCTGCATCTCATGTACCATTTGTCCAATTGAATGTAGCTTTAGGACGTGGAGCTGGGGCGAGGAGGGTTTGGCCCTCATGCTGGGTCCAAAACCAACGTGGCAGTCCAAACCCCCCACCTGCTCCCCCAGTTCAGAGGCCTCAATTAGGGAACAAGACTGGGATGTTGTGAGTTAACTTTAATAGGCAATAAGGGGATAGTGGCTTTAAAAGCCTGGCCCTCTGGAAGAGTGGGTTGGGGAAACTCACGTGAAATTCTCGACAAAACAACACGGCAGTTAAGAAAAGTTTAGAGATCAATCTTCTAGGCTCTTATCCATTTTTATCTTAGGTATTTAGATCAAGGTATTTAGATCTTAGGTATTTAGATCAAGGTATTTAGATCTTAGGTATTTAGATCAACGTTATTTAGATCTTAGGTATTTAGATCAATGTTATTTAGATCTTAGGTATTTAGATCAAGGTATTTAGATCAGCGTAAATTAGATCTTAGGTATTTAGATCAACGTATTTAGATCTTAGGTATTTAGATCAAGGTATTTAGATCTTACGTATTTAGATCAACGTATTTAGATCTTAGGTATTTAGATCAACCTATTTAGATCTTAGGTATATAGATCAACCTATTTAGATCTTAGGTATTTAGATCAACGTATTTAGATCTTAGGCATTAAGATCAAGGTATTTAGATCTTAGGTATTTAGATCAACATATTTAGGTCTTAGGTATTTAGATCAAGGTATTTAGATCTTAGGTATTTAGATCAAGCCATTGGAAGTCATATCTACCAAAAAGTCACATGGGGAGCATTCAGGACCAATGTTCCCTCTGAGCTTTGGTGACCTACGTCTAATAATTTCTCACATTGATCAAATAATAATACCTTGTCAATCGTTGCTCTTTCACCAGATATTGAGTGGATTCACGCAGGTTTGGACGTTTCTGGGGACTGTGCCAGAGCTTAGGGTTTCCTGAACTGACCTATCCTAGGTCAGCGACTCTGTCCTGCGGTAGAAAGGGTCACAGGATCGATCCCCGCAGCAGCCAATGTGTCCATCAACAGCTTAGGTGTCCTTTAGCGAGATACCGAACCCCTATCTGCTCTTGTTGTCAACAACGAGAAGTCTAGCATGTCGCACTGGTAAAAACGCGTTTTCCTGGCTCCAAGATCCAACTGCTGCTTGCTTGCGTTGACTTCCTCAAAGATAAAAATAGTCTGACATAAGGGGAATGATATATGATCTCAGTCATTCATCTAAATTGGACAAATGAGGCCCACACGTCGGAGCTGTGAAAGACCTCCCCAACAGGGCTGAATGAATGGGCCAGTCTGTGTGAGAGAGGGTGGGAGTGTGTGTGTGTGTGTGTGTGTGCATGCGCATGTGTGTGGGCGTACGTGCACATTAACACGAATATACGCGAAAATATACGCTCCACAGTATGTGCATCTGTGTATTTTCACGTGTGCATGTCTGTGTGCATGCACGCCTCTCTCTCTCTCTCTCTCTCTCTCTCTCTGTGTGTGTGTGTGTGTGTGTGAGAGAGAGAGAGAGGCGTCGTCGGTGCATCTGCTCCTCATTAAAGGGCGCTAATGAACGCACGTGTGTTCCACCTGGTTCGGTGGAGTGGGGGGTTGATGAGGGCCTGGCCTTTCCCAGCTCTCCTCATCGTAAAAACTGTCTCAAGACAAAACGGGGGGGGGGGGGTGAGCTGGATCCCCAGACGCTCATCTGACAACAGTTTGGCGGTTCCTCCTCTAATGATGAAGGTGATGCTCGGCGGCGGCCCCGTCGGGCAAGACGGCCCCGTCGGGCAAGACGGCCCCCGCTCTACCTGGAAAAACAACAAGGCTGCCAGTACAGCGGAGGACCTGAGAGGAGCCTGTGGAATGTGTACATGGAGTTATACTTGTAGTCTGCATTAGGGTTTATATTAACGGATATGGGTTTTTTTGAAGTCTGATACTAATGTTTTTGGACTGAAGCTGATGATAGAATAGAATAGAATCAGACTGATATATCAGTTTGCCTTTTATTAAAAAACAGATGTGGTCTAGTCAGTGTCATCCACCTCTGATATGACGGATATGATGCAGTTTGATTGATTGCATATTTATTGTAGAATTGATCAATACTACATTGGTTCTGTATGGGAAGCCCTTAACCTGAAGTGATTCTAATGCTCCAATTTTACTGGATCATTATTATTCTTATGGGTTTCAATTAGGGCTGGGCGATATGGTTGAAATCAATATCATGATAATCATAAGGATTATTCTCGATATCAATATATATCACGATATGGTTCATGTATGCAAAATCACGTTAAATAATCAAATGAATGTTCATCTCATTGAACCGAATGGTGATGTTAGGTGTGATGTCAAACAAAACTGAAATTTTCAAACAATATTCCTACCATTCCTCATTTTATGAGAGTTTTTAAGTAAAAATTTGTCATCATCAATTTAGACAGCAGTCACGATATTAAAATATCTTCATATCATCACGATATGATTCCACTGAAAGACAA
Organism: Centroberyx affinis; assembly: GCF_046629955.1. Lineage (NCBI taxonomy): Eukaryota > Metazoa > Chordata > Actinopteri > Beryciformes > Berycidae > Centroberyx > Centroberyx affinis. The sequence continues at coordinate 133,467 of NW_027279033.1, read as the reverse complement.
TAAACGATAATATTGAATTATCACCCAGCCTTAGTTTCAATGGAGAATTTTAGTGCTTTAAATGCTGTTTCAGAGGTTTTTCCTTTGAACGCTGAATACTTTGTACTTTTTTTTTGTATGGAAATAGTCAAATTGACAGATGACACCCTATTCTTTTCTAGAGATGGTCCCAGCCAAAAGATGATGTACCTAAGCGATGGAGGATTAGATTCCTTTATTAAATCAGGTACTGTAGTCTCACTGAGATGGAAGTCATTCAAGTCCAGTACTGAGACAACACTGCAAGAAGAAGAAAAAAAAACACTGCACAAAAATCTTGTTTTCCTTCAAACAAATGAATAAATTAGTGGGATAATTCCACTTGTTTCCCAACCCATTTGCACACAATCGACTCGTATCAAGAATTTTCTTGAATAATGACATGATCCACTTACCTACCTTATTTCTTAAAATAATTTCAAAACGGGCATCGGAAACAAATTTTCTCACCCCATCAGCAAAGTTTCTCACTCAATCTAAGCAAAACAAGACTTTGAGACTCAATTCTACACGTCAAGTAACTTCTTAAGATGGACATTTCCTGCAGTCTATATAAAGAAAATCATTAAAATCATTTGAGGAGGGTAAAAAAATGATTGTATCATTTTCTCTGGTGTGGGTGTTAAACTGATGGGTGTGCTTTTTTCTTGCAGTGAGCGGGGAACACTTCAGGGAAAAGGCGTGTAAACTGCTGCTTGCCAATCAGTTCCAAATAGCCTCATGCTGTTGCTCTGCAGCTGTCTTCTACCCTCGGCGGTGACAAGGCTTCCCTCGGGTTCCTCCCACAGCCTGTCAGGGTTTGTATTGATACAACACCCCTATGGATTCACCTAACATGAGACACAACTGGGAACATCATAATCACGAGCGCGCTGACTGGAGGTGCGACCTTTCTAGTGCGCTGGGACCAGGAATCTTTCATCTAGAAGTTCTTGAAAACCTAGATACCGATAGTGATATTTTGTGCCGATATTCAGGGTCTAAAGTGGCAATCTGTGAGATCGCTGTTTTATTTTGTCTCCATCTTTGTCACTAAGCGCTCATTGCTGTGGTTTTCTGCACTGATCACCTGTCAATCAAACAGTATGTCCACTACTGTGACGTCTTCTTCCTTGGATTCTCTGTTGATGCAGTTTGAGTTTCTCTCTTCTTTGTCTGTTCAGCCATGGTGGCTATCACTGCTCATGCTAACTACCCAGTTCTTCTTCTGTTTATTCCTAACAAACCGGAAATGTAAAACGCATCACTTCTTGAGGATTTTTCCCAGGAAAGAGCTACCAGACACCGGCTGTTTGGAACAGCAAATGTAAAAGCTTTCATGAGCTGGATATAGGTTGAATCAGTGTTGTGTTGTAGCAATCTGATACTTCTAATTTGACTATTTTCATGCCAAAAACGTCCCAGTATGCAGTGTTTCCCCTCCAATGTTATTCTTGTCAGGGTGGAAAAACCTCTGAAACAGTATTTAGAACAGTGGTTCTCAACGTGGGGTCCAGGGACCACCAGGGGTCCTTGAGGAGGTTCCAGGGGGTCCCCAGCAAATCGATGAATTGTTAAACTTCAGCATTATTTCATTTACAAGAAGTTAACACAGTTACAGAATGTAGAAGAAGGACTGTTTTGATCATAGTTTCACTGTTATCTCTTTGCCTACAATACAGATAGTCATGGAATTCTGGACAAAATCATATCTAACAATAAAAATATTCTCAGATTTGGGTCCGAGAGACAAATGGGGGTCCATGGCCCTGATGTGGACTAACTTAGGGGTCCTTGATATGAAAAAGGTTGAGAATGACTGATTTAGACTATCATGGGACACTAAAACTCTCCATTGAAACCCAGGATAATACTATTACTGCTACTCCTACTGGTATCACTACTACTGCTGCTACTAATAGAACATTAGCTTAAGGTCTTCCCACAGACAACCAGTGTAGTATTGATCAATTACACACTAAATATGTAATCAATCAAACCGCATCATATTCATCATAGCAGAGGTGGATGACACTCACCGGTTGATATCAAGATTCTTAATAAAGAAAACAACATCGAGCTAACCGATATATCGTCCTAACTATAGGTATGAGAGCCAATACACTAGTTAACTCACATTTATCTCTCTCTCTCTTCCTCTCTTTCCCTCTCTCTCTCTCCGTCTCTCTATCTCTGAACACACCGTCCCTCAACCGTGTCCAACAGTGACAGCCGTGGGTAATGACAGTCGAACGCTCGCTCGCTTCCTCATTTACTCGGCGCTGGCAGTGTAACAGTTCAGCTCAGAACTCTTAAGTGCTTGTTAATTTAATATGCAAATAAGTCTCTTGTCAATCTTGAATGCATTTTAATGAAAAACGCTCCTGCTCTTTCCACAGGGGGCTTCTTGCAGGTTGACTGTAGCCGTGTGTGGGTGTGTGTGTGTGTGTGTGTGTAGGGGGGGGTGAAAAGGGGGGCAGAGGCAGGGGCCGAAAGGATAGCGTCGGAACACGCATGACCCCCCCCCCCCCTAAAACATGCCAAGCACACGGATGCCGCCGTCACACTCCCTGCGACCCGTGTTCCCGGCAGATAGCGTTTTTTTTTTAAAACACCGAATCAAGGGTGGGGGTGGGGGAGGGGGGGCAAACACAAAGCGTCGGCCTGCACAAACACGATAGAGTGACACACACACACACACACACACAGAAAGAGTCAAATCCTCTACCCACATCCCTCCATTAATGACAGACCTTAGCTCAACCTTTGCTACACATGGGGGTGTGTGTTGAAAGTAAGGTGAGCGTGTTATTGGGGAGGTGGAAGAGGGGAGGTGGGGGGGGGGGGGGGGTGGATTGCAGGCGGTGTTAAGTCAAGCAGGAACCCTCAATGTTGCTAATTTATTTACAGATTTAATTAGATGGATAGAGCCCTCACAGATATAAGAAAGAGAGGAGAGATGTTGCCAGCGTTACAGCACTTTAATTATGGTAGCAGGCTCCTGATCCCTGCGCTCCGCTGTCTGGGGAGCCAGTTAATTAAAATCCTCATTATTTTACTTTTAATTAGTTCCCCCCTCTTTTGTTTCCTTTCACCATATGGCCGTGTTCGTGGTCAAATTAACGTAATTGAGCTATTAAGCCGATCACTTTAATTATTCAAAGCGTTCCGATTGGCCGGGAGAACTCCCCCCCCCCACCAACCCACCCACCCACCACCCATCCTCTACCCCCCCCCCACCACCCTCCTTCCCTGACATTCCTGCGTGAGGTTCGGAGTTGTAAAAGTCGCTCTCTCTTTGTCATTATTGCCTCTTTCGACTCTCTCCTCTCTCTTCCCCCCCACCCAAACGCTGTGAGACAAGTGAGTTATGGCCGCAACATGCCTGACTTTCCCCTAACATGTTCCCGGCGCCGTCTCGTGTTTCGTTACCCCCCCCCCGTTTCGCCGTGCGGGTTACGCAACGGAGCGCCACGCCAGTTACTCAGAAAAATGATTGAGACGCTTAACGTTAACGGGAACGACAAACGAGGCTCCTTCTCGCCTTCTTCTCGGTCGTCTGGGATGGGAAGAGACCCGTAAATAGCCCATATACCCCGTCTTTTGACACGCTACCATAGCATTTACATTCTTGGATGGTTGGGAGAACGGCGACAACCAGATGGTTTCAAAGCGAACATCCTGCTTTGAGCTGCATGGCCTGAGGGCGAGGCAGGGAGCATGGTACAGTCATACCTGTCCATCATCCTCTGCCCATGTCAGAAGACTGTGTTTTTCTGCAGTGCTGTAGAATGATTTCTACTATAGGGGTATGGGATGACGTATCGAAATTCAATATATCGCGATACTAAAATGTGACGATACGTATCGCGGGGCGGAAAAATTAATCGCGATATTATAGGGCTGGGCGATAATTCAATATTATCGTCTTTCAGTGGAATCATATCGAGATGATATGAAGATATTTTAATATTGTGACACACATTTCTGCTGTCTAAATTGATGATGACAAGCAAATTTTGCTTGAAAACTCTCATAAAATGAGGTATGGTAGGAATATTATTTGAATATTTCTGTTTTGTTTGACATCACACCTAACATTACCATTTGGTCCAATGAGATGAACATTCATTTGATTATTTAACAATACATGAACCATATCGTGGTATATATTGATATCGAGATAAATCCTTATGATTATCGTGATATTGATTTCAACCATATCGCCCAGCCCTACGATATTAGCTGCATTTTACTCTGCTGTAGTAAACGCAAATGAGTAAACACGACTTTCCCATCACAATTTCACAAGCTCTCCATCCAAATTATATTATTGTCACTTTGTAATGGCATTTTGAAATTGTTGTTTACATTCTAGTGAGCTCAGAAAGATTTGTGGCTCAGAAATAAACATAATCAGACTTTGTTGTCATTGAACTTTTAATTACTGTATCGTATCGTGAAGATAAGAATATCATCCCATCTCTACTCTTAAAACCCTCAAAATGGCATATTTCCTGATTCGCCCCATAAAGGATCCTCACTCTAAAACTGTTGGATGCAACTTCAAAATACAAAGTGTCATAAATGTCTCTTTTGCTACTCTATAACAGTGACTTTCAACCCTTTTCATATCAAGGACCCCTAATTTAGTCTACATTAGGGCCACGGACCCCCATTTGATGAGATTTTCTCTCTTAGACCCAAATCTGAAAATATTTTAGATAACATAAATTCATATTATGTTAAATATGAACTTTTGTCCACAATTCCATGACTATCTGAATTGTAGGTAGAGAGATAACAGTGAAACTATGATCAAAATAGTCACTCTTCTACATTCTATAATTGTTCTTATAAATGAAATAATGAAGTTTAACAATTCATCAATTTTCTGGGGACCCCTGGAATGCCCCTCAAGGGACCCCTGGTGGTCCCCGGACCCCACGTTGAGAACCACTGCTCTATGATACAATAGTGAATCGATCTATATCACGTTTCATGAACGCTTTTCTATTACTGGACACGGTGCTAGACACACTGTTTTGATTGACAGGTGATCTCTGGGAAGTGCAGTGCAGAAACACACCAGCAAAGACGGAGACTGAAATTGAAGAAAAACTAGAACGAGAGTCTCACCGATTTAACCGGGAACTTTAAACATAATTGTGAAAGTGGACTGTGTGTTCTCCTTTGGCCAAAGCGGGACGGCCTGCCACTGAGATCTGATCTGTCAGCTCGCTCCAAAAAGCCCCCTCGGCCCTGGCCTCCCCACACACACACACACACACACACAGAGAGAGCGGCCTTAGCCATCCGACAGAGCGGGCCAGGCTCCGGGGCATCAGAAGCGGGAGCGCGGCGGCGGCCATCTTGGATCCGTATCACAGGGAGCGTCTGGTTGCGGGCGGCGGGCGGGCGGGCGGTGGCCCCTCTTCCTCTTCATCGCGCGGCGGTGTAAAAAATATCCCCGGCATCATCTTCGCGTCTTCACACAGCGCGAGGTGGAGGAGCTCAGGCAATTACACTCATCTGCATGTGTTAATATGATTAATTAGCGGGAATAAACACTTTCCTATGACACAGGCTACATGGTGAGCCACACACCTGCAGACGCTCTGATAAAAGACAACGCCTCGTGGCAAAGAGCCTTTTCATGAGACCCGCTAATTGGCATCTGAAAACGTTCCGGCTAATTAGGGAAAGGCAGATGAGGCTTGATTGGTTTGAATGCAAAGTGTAACTTGCGGTGCGGTGGGACTCGGGAATGTGCCGAGGTTTTTCTCTTTCTCCGCCATCACGATACAAAGATAATTGTAATTGTGAACATTTGCATACGTTAATGAATTTGCGTGACGCTTCCTGATCAGACGTGGAATAAATAATTGATGCGGTATCAGCACCTACCATGACAAGTGGGACTTTTTTTTTTTTTTTTTTTTTTTTTTTTTATATCCTTCCCCCCCCCCCCTCTTTTCGAAATAGCTAAGCGCATTAAGGTGCAAGTTTGATGGCTGCCGCGCTCGCAGGCAAGGTGTGAAAGTGGAGCAGATGCTATCTTCTGCCTCCTCCTCCTCCTCCTCTTCCTCTCCACGCAAAGATTAGCTCCCCACCTCCGACGGTATGCTGAGACTTAAAGTTTTTACGTCGCGTTAGACAAGGGGGGGTAGAGCGAATTAGATCGAGAAAAAAAAAAAAAGAAAAATCCAGAAGCCACGCGGAGAACAAAGAGCTGCGATGGGGGAAACAAACCGGGCTGTGCGGGGTGCTTTAATTGCAACATGGTAAATAGTAAATACATCAGATTGTTTCAAATGCCCTGGATGTAGAGGGGAGTGGAGGGGAGGGAGGGCGGGGGGGGGGCACTCCCCTTTAATTAGCCTGCTTTCTAGATTAGGCTTTATTAGAGGCAAGGCAGCCACCCAGCCAGCCAGGCAGCCACGGGATATGCCCCAAGTTCAGCCTCCCAGGAGCTCCAGCAGCACAGATACAGGGCTCATGTTTAATTGCTTCTGTAAATGGTCAGAGCTCAAGCCCCCTAATTCCATTCCTCGGGTAATCAGGCATGTATTCGCCATACAGGGCTAAAGAGAGAGAGAGAGAGAGAGAGAGAGAGAGAGAGAGAGAGAGAGAGAGAGAGAGAGAGAGAGAGAGAGAGAGAGAGAGAGAGGGAGAAGAGAGAGAGAGAGAGATCCACTGCACTAGGTACCATGCAATACCACAGTGCCACTCTAATGCCGCTAAGGGGCTTCAAAATGACCTCAGTTCGCCTTGTGACATGTTACAGGAAAATCTTTTTAATAGGATTTTTTTTTTTTTTTTTTTTTTTACTCCACATGATTTTTTTGTTGTTGTTGTTGTTTTCACACATTGAACAGGCATCAGATGCGATAAAGAAATCAAACTCTACAGAGGGAAAAAAAAACAAAAAAAAACAACAACGAGACCTTCATTGGAAAATGTCAATGCTCCTTTCTACAGGGTGTCTGAAAAGTCATGATAATCATAGGAATTTGTTTTTTTTCTTGTTGCACTTTTCCCTACACACAGGTGTCAAGGTGGTGGAGTGGGGGGGGGACGGAGTTGTAGGTTCGAATCCCACTTTCCCGACAAGTTTCCCTATGATTTTTGGACGATTTTTCGGACACCCTTTGATTTCTTAGCCCCCCCCGGGCCGAAATCACATTCAAAAAAACGCTCAGTCCTCAGCGTACAAGATCCCAGATTAACATTTTACAACAGAGAGATCAAGAGTTCAGCGAAGACACCGACGCTCGGAGGAGAAGTGTGAGGGGGGGATGGAGATGGAGGGAGGGTGGGGGGGGCAAAAAACCGGTAGTCAAGCGTTCATTCAAAGCGTCTCTTCCGGTTTTATCCGTCATCGCTTTTTTCCCTTCCGGCGGTTCCTTTTTAGTCCTAACCGGGCCCCCCCCTCGCCAGTATATGTAGTCCACACATGAGTCTCGGGCATGATGGCACAGACCCACCTTAACATCGATCACAACATGAAAAAAAACGGGACTTTGTATGCGGGATATCTCTGGGACGATGAGGAGAATCCACGACGGCGGCGTCGGGTAGCAGGGGGGGGGTGAGGAAGAAGTGCGGCGAGGAGGAGTGAAGCGAGGGAGGAGAGGAGAGGAGAGGGCCGCTCAGCATACCTACAGCCAAGAGAGAGAACGGGGGGGGGGGGGTAAAAAGGGTAAGAGCGATGCCAAGGAGGACACAATCTGTTCATATGTACGGCCTTCTGTAGAGCTGGCAAAAATAATGCGATAATAAAAATACAACGCTATACAATAAGATGCATCGTGATATTAGGCTAATGTGTGCAAACAGCATAAGAAGCAATTCACTTTGTCATATGTTTAGATTTTTGATCATTTTTCACTATTTCATACTGCATATATTTCATGTTTTTTCATATTTTTTTCATATTTTTTTATTTATCTCATGTTTTTTAGTAAATAATAGTTCATTTTTTTCCATACTTTTCATTCATACATTTGCACATGACACAGTCTAGTGTGGAAACTGTCGGGCGCATTATGATAAATACCTCCCATTTGGCTATATTCTTATTTATACCCACTTTTCTTAGCTGCGTGTTATTGATATTATTATTACTATTTCCTGCCGCAACAACCCCATTTTCCCCACGGGGATCAACAAATTTCGTCTTTGTCAATTTCAGTGAACACCAACATATAGCATGTGATACCACCATTACAGAACAGTAGGGATGGGATGATATATTGACATTCAATATATCGCAATGCAAAAATGTGACAATATGTATCGTGGTTATTAGTAATCACAATTGAGACGACATGACCATCACAATTTCACTCACAGCTCTCCATCCAAATTATATTATTGTCACTTTGTAAAGACATTTTTAAATTGTTGTTTACATTCTAGTAAGCCAATAGAAAGATTTGTAAACATAATTCTGCACAGTCAGACTTTATTTATTACATCGTATCGCGGTTGTATCAAATGCAGAGTTATGTTTATAATATCATATTGTGTATCAGATGGTATCGTGATATAAGCTGATCATCCCATCCCTACAGAACAGCATTGCTGACATGAGGAGAATCTACATCCTGCACCAAATACTAGACTATCATGATTGCAACCCTGTTTATCCCCCCCCCCCCCTCTCCACCGATCCTCCTCTCACCTTCTGGTCTGTCAGCACAGAGTTGCTCTGAAGTGGGGGCAGGTGGCTGTTGAGCAAGGCAGCGCCGGGTCTGTCGTGCTCGCAGAAGATTGTACCGTTGACGTAGTGGAAGCGATCGCCGGGCATCAGTCTGTTTCTACAGGTGGCACAGCTGAAACACTGGGGGTGGGGGGGTGGGGGGGCAGAGGAAAGAGAGGGCATGGGTCACCGGTTAGTCCATCAGCAGCCGTTTAAAGGTACAGAGAAGCCAGTCAGAGCGTCAGCATGCAGTTTGAAATTCAGAAATACAGCAACAAATATAGAAATTTACACGAGAAAACTCTACAGGTGCGAGAGAGCGAGGGGAATTATTGGTCAGTCTGAAATACAGTAAGACCGAGCTAAACTGAGCCTTGATCTGAAGGGTGAACACGAATCAAAACATGAAATATACGTCTAGTTTGTCGTCGAAATGCCTTTTTAAAGACGCATTAACGGGATCAAACGGCTAGAGGGGCTCCATATTTTAAAGGGGAAAAGAAATAGGCAGAAATAATTGGGGATGGCCGCGATTCCTCCTCCTCCTCCTCCTCCTCCTCCTAATATCGAGGGGGACGTGCCCGCCCCCGCCCCTGCCCCTGCCCCTGCCCGAATCTCCCCGCCCACGCCCAGACGTTTCCCGTCAAAACGAGCGGCGGGGGGGAGGCCCTCCGAGGATTTTTACCTTGAGGTGGTAAACGTTCCCCTGTGCCCTCATCACCATCTCGTTGGCCGGGATCGACTGGCCGCAGGCGCTGCACGCCCCGCTGTGCCCGAACAGTCTGGGAAAAAAAAACAGCTTCAGCTACAAAAACACCGGCGGCTTCACTCATCTCCTTCCTCTTCGTCATCCTCCCCTCTCACCTGATGTAGTCGCTCCGGCACAGGATCATGCCCCCTTTGCTGTAGCAGGTGGTGCCGATGTCGCCCAGCTGGGCCTGGCAGCACGAGCACTTGAGGCAGCGCGTGTGCCAGTAGCGCTCCATGGAGAAGAGGAGGAAGCGGTCGGCGATCTTGCCCCCGCAGCCCGCGCACGCCCTGGGCGCCGGCGGCACGCCCGGCGCCTGGCTGTTCACCATGCTGGGCCCTCGGCGGCGGCGGCGGTGGCGCCTGGGGGGTGGGGGGGGTTGGGGGTTTAGAGAGGGGAGAGAGACGTTTAGAGAGGGGCGGAACAGTAGTATAGCGGAGGGTAAACCCAGCTTTTTTTTTTTTTTTTTTTTTTTTTTTAAAGGCTGACGTCAATATTCATGACATAAATTCATAGTAGATATAGGATGTGATGTCACACACTGATGTAAGTGATGTGAGGAAAGGGGCTTTTGAGCGTCAATGAATGCTTTTCTGTACATATCATTGGTTTCTGATTCTATTGGTGGTTCTTTAATAATAATAAATCACCACTACATCATTACACCACAACAGCCCTATCCACTGCCACTGTGCTCTGACAAAAACCCTATATAGGTCTTCAAGCCAGAATGATGGGAACTGGCTGATAACAGATCAGTTCAGGAGCTGTAACAGGTTGATTCGAACAATAAAGGGCAGTAAAGAAAATGGATTTTCACAGGAATTCATTGATATTTCACTACATATCACAAGAAAATCAAATATCACAGTCTTGTTCATGTAAATACTAGCAACAATATATCAGTAGCAACTCCTGTAATGACTAGCAGAGGGAAGAACAGTTTCTTTGGCGTCAACATTGTATCAACAATGTATTTGATGCGCATGTGAAAAAAAAAAAAAAAAAAGGTGAAGTCCCCAAATGGGACTGTTGGAAAAGTGCCAGTTTGGAGTCAAAATATGCTAATGGGAATACACAGAAAAGCAATACCTCAGCATTTACACAGCACTATTCCAGTTATTTTGCCTTTAGTGTTATGCTTTAAGCTAACCCCAGAAAAGGCTATAGAAGGGTAACGTTAGAAGGACGCTTTCACGAGGAATTTACGTACGGAGGAGGAGAAAAAAAAAACCTTACCTTGACGAGCCAGAGGTTTTTCCTGTGGAGAAGTTTGAGAAGCCCGGACAAAATATATATATATATTCAGAAGAAGCACGAGCCGCTTCGAAGTTATATAACCGCGGTTAGACTTGACATGTTCTGGTTTCCATCGCTTTTCCGGAGCATGGCAAAAGCAACACAACAAAGGTGATAGTTGGGGAAAAGTCTCTCCCGACGTCCGCGAGCCGCTGAGAAAGAGCTAAATGTAGCCGTGGGGAGGCGACACGAGGCGGCTTCGGTTCCCGTTCCTCCTCCGTTATATCTGCCTGTCTATCAGCATGCCTTCATCTGTCTCTAATGCTTTTGACAGCAACACTATTCATCAAATTGCGCAAGAGGCTATTTAAATTACCGAGCGGTGATGTAGACTACATGAAGCGCGCGGCGGCCAATGGGAGAGCAGTGGGCGTGGCTGCAGTCAAAATGATTTATGGGTGTATAGTGGCTTATTAATATTCACATTCACACCCATTAAGATCCCCATAGGTTTTTAACAGCATGTATGGACTGTATTGACATGTATGGAAATCAGCTATAAAAAAAAAACATAAATGATGGTACAAGATTTTTATGGTTTACAACCATGTAGACCATAAATCTCTTGCATCCTTTAATGTATATGTAATGTGTACACATGTGGAGGAAAGGTGTGTAAAAAAAACAAAGTCCACTATCATAAATGTTCTAAATGGATTTATTGATCATAAATGCACCATTCAAATTCTTGAAATAAGTTGATTTGCAATGGAAACAAGTGAAATTATGTCTTTTATTTGTTTTAAGAAAAATAAGATTTGAAGACTCAATAGGTGGATATTTTTTATATAATCTATATAAACCGAGATACAAATCTTTTACATTTCCTCCATATATTATATGTGTAAATATATACGTGTATATGCATATATGGAGGAAATGTAGGCTATGTCAACACTACAAAGGGTCTGCTTCACATACAGTATGTTCATGTCTATTTTAATAAGACATTTACTCTCATATTCTGTTCTGAAAATAAGTGAAAAATTCAAATTGTCCCTGATGCAGTTTCACTTGTCTCAGGGATTTTCTAGTGTCAATACCTTGAAACAAGGCAGAATAACACAGATCACAACAACACTAGAGTATTAAGAAAATGTCACTTTCTGAATCTAGTCATTTAGTTCATTTAATTTCAATGATCTCACCCCATGTGCAGATTGTTCACTTGTTTTCAAAAATTGAATTTTAAAACTCAATACGAGATTAACAAATTATAACTTGATGGTCTTTAACTTTATTGTTATGCCACACGATTATGTTGGAAGAAGGTGGTGTGTGTGTGTGTGACTGTGTGTGGGCGTGTCTGTGTGTGTTAGAGAGGGGTGCTTTTTTTTTTGCCCCGGTCTTTGGCACCCATGGGTGCCCGGTGTGCTGTGACTGGACCCCATGGGTGTCCTTTGCCACCCTTTGTGGAAGCCCCAACCTCCCCTCCCCCTTGTCAATGTATTGTCAAGTTGTTTTGTCATATGGGTTATCTCAGTGTTTACAACAGAGAATACAACTTTTTAATGAAACAAACAATGGAACTGGTATCTGTGTGCAAAACAAACCTATTGATCCTGAATGGACACTTTCAATCTTGTGTTTATCAAATGTATTTCTTTGAATACTGCATGATCTTATCACCAAATAACTGCAATTATACTGATAATAGATGCAATTTAATGTCATTTCTAATAAATCACATAATGTGAGGTCAGAGGTCAGGCTCAGCTACAGAACAGCAGTCCTGGAGCTGGTAGGTGATTCAGTTTCTTGCTCATGGGTGGATTAAATGGTCTCAGTCACACCAACCTGTTGCCCTGCTGTACTGCTTACTGAGTGCCAGCAGAGGACAGCATCCTATTATGTTGCACTGAGAGGGCATTGGGTCAGTAGAAATGTAGAGTTTTGTACACCCTGTTGTGTGAGGTTTGGATATGGATGGAAGAATATAGGCTGCATTTATTATACAGGAACAAAGGATCTCACTCTTCTTGGCAAAAAAACAAAAAAACAAAAAAAAAAAACAGGGAAAGCTGCTGTATCTGATTTTTCAGATCTGTTTGTTGTACTTTCCCGTTTTATTGTTTTATAACGTGATTATATGATTGTGTTAGCTTTATTGTTCATCTGGAGGGCTTTTATTTATTGTTGTTTTATTGTTTGTAAAGCACTTTGTTATTTCTGTGTAGAAAAGTGCTATATAAATAAAGTACTATTATTATCAGTAGCAGCAGCATCAGTAACAGTAGTAGTCGTAGTAGTAATAGTAGTTGTAGTAGTAATAGTGTTAGTGGCAATAGTAGTAATAGTAGCAGTAGTAGTAGCAGTAATACTTTTAGTAGTAGGCTAGTAGTAATAGTAGTAGTAATAGTAATAGTAGCAGTAGTAGTAGTAGTAATAGTAGCAGTAGTAGTAGTAATAGTAGTAGTAATAGTAGTAGTAGTAGTAATAGTAGCAGTAGTAGTAATAGTAGTAGTAATAGTAGCAGTAGTATTAATAGTAGTAGTAGTAGTAGTAATAGTTTTAGTGGCAGTAGTAGTAGCAGTAGTACTATTAGTCACAGTAGTAGTAGTAGTACAGTATAATACAATATAATACAACTTTATTAATTCCTGAAGGGATTTTTTTGTGTAGTAGTAGTAGCAGTAGTAGAAGTAGTACTAATTGTAGTAGTAGTAGTAGTAGTCACAGTAGTAGTAGTAGTAGTCGTAGCAATTTCAATTAGTCTTGACGTCACAGTCTTTACTCCATGTTAAATGCAGTTAACCTTCAGTCTAAACAACAGAGTCCTTTGTGGAAATGTTGACTTTTGTTCCACTAAAGATCTCAGCTGTGGTCACAGTTGTGCGCTCTTTAAAGAGGATGACTCATCTTCCACACACTGGTTTTCAGCACAACAGGCTGACAACAACACACACGCAGACAACATCTGCTATTATCCCACGTCGTGTTGAAAAGGAACCACTTCGGCACATCCTCTTTCAGAGTGCGCGGGGCCAGGTTTCCTCTTGCTCCGGTCGGTGTGGCGGTCCATGGCCCGCCCTCCGCCAAATCTCTGAGGCCCCCGTTGATTTCCGACATATTTCCTGTTCCTCTGTCAAGGCCGTGCTGAAAGTCACAGCTCTCCGCGAGGCTGGACGACACCTGTAACTTCCAGTCTGGGTTCCCGGCCAGTGTAAACTCCTCTGCAGCATCGCAGCGCGGTGGGCAGCCAAGACAATCACATTCATATAGTGCCCTCGCTGTGATGTGGAAGGGTCCTTCCACTCGGCGCTCTGCTTTCTCTCTCTTGTGGCTACGCGCTTGAGTTCTGGAGCGTGGGTTTACAGACGAGTGGTCCTACCTGCTTGATAAGTCAAAGATAAGATGGGATTCCTGGAATATCGTGAAGCTTTGAGAGGTGTATTCCAGACAGGGAAAGGGAACTTGATCAATTCTCGATCAGGGAAAATGGGTCACTTTACAGGAATATAGCAGAATGTATTTTACCACTTGATTCACGCATTGGGTGGTTTTCAGCCCAACTGGAGTGGAAACCAGACTGTCCCCCCCCCTTTAGAAAACAAACCAGGAAGGAATCAAATGATTAGGTCATGGTTCGGGTCATGGCTCAGTTATGGAAAGTCATGGAAAAGTTGTGAAATTGTACATCAGGTCCACAGTGGGAATGCTGTCACTAAATCCAGACTATGTCCCTACAGAAGTTTCTGTAGGTGGCGACTACCCAGTTCTTGTTCTATTTATTTACGATTTATTCTGGGTCCAGTTTCATGGATATGCATTGAGCTTTGAGTTTGACCAAGCAGAGAGATCTCCTCTGGAAGGTGCTTTCTTGACCGGACCAGGCATAATTCACGCCCGCGAAATCAAAAGGCCTTTAAATTCTCATACTGCCATGGATCTCACTGAAATGCCAGGACAACTCTTAAACAAATGACCCGTCAAACGTTGTCATGGGACACCAGCTTTAGTGTACAATAACTCTGGCGGAAGGACCGTTTCCCTGAATTTACACCACCAAACAGCCCAGGCGGACAAACATCGTCATCGGGGGGTACGGCCCGAGTCGAATGGGAGCCGGGCGGCGCCTTCAGTGACGACGATGGCAAATGGTACGGAAGTCTCCATGGTGAGGATGGTATGCCATGTGTGCTTTTAGGTTCCTGTCTGTCGGTCGGCCAGGGAAAGAATTCAGCCATGTTGAAAGGAGGATGCAGAAAGGGATACTAATATTTGTCCTGTTGCCGGTTTTATTTACAATGTATACTCCCAATGGGGAAGCACATGGAGCAATGCCAGAATAATGTTCACTAATTTGAGTATTATTCTGGTATTTCTATGTCTGCGTCCCCATTGGAATCATCTATCTATATTGGTTTGGGAATACACTGCAATCATACACTTTTAACACTTTTTTCACGACTACAAAAACTCCTAATACAGTTTAATTTACAACAAAATCTAAATTTGCCCTTCTCCAAGCCCTTATACAGTATCAGTCCAAGTAACCCTTACCATATGTCTCCCAGACTGGGTTCAAAAACAATTTGCAAATAATTCTTAGATTTTATTATGATCACAAATATGCTCTCATGGCAGGTGCAGGCACTCATGAGAGTTTGAAAGTTAAAAGGTCTTTAATTGGAGAGGGCTAAAGCATTAAAAAAAAAAAGTCTTCTTAACTTTCAGACCCACTGAGTGCCTGGACTTCAATTTTTATGCAACAAAAACATATTTGTGGTCATAATATTTAGAGTTTGTTGTAGGTAGAGTTTGTTGGATGGTCAGGATAATTTTAAGTCAGGTAAGTCAGTGATTGTCTTAACTTTCTGGCTCTCAGTGCATTGTCCAATGCAGTAACCCCACCCATCAGGTACTCTAAGCAGTTTAAAACAAACGAAGAATCTCAGAATCTCAGGTCTGGTCCCTCCACACTCCATATGAAGCCCAAGATCTCCTCTCCAGTTGTTAAGTGGAGACTGGGGAGTTGGTTGAGATGACGCTCACACCAGTAGTTGTCACTGGGGCGTCCAGGAGGTCAGACGGGTTCCTCCCTCCTCTCAGCAGGAGGAGGTGGGAGAGAAAGGAGGCAGAGGCCGGGGGGTGAGGAATTTAGAAGTCCGCCGCAATGTTTGTGCTCCAGAGCCGGCCGGAGCGTTGTATAAGGCCACGAGGCAACAAGGACCTGGAGCTCTGGCTGAAACTGGAAAATGTGGATCAAGGAAGCTCAATGAGCAAGGCACTAATGCTGCCAGGGTTAGGTGTTCCACCCTTACAATAAAAAATATGTGAAAAGGAGGTGTGGGTGACAAGGCCAGATTCAAACCCAGGATGTCGGGAGTACACAGCAGGCATTATAGCCAATAGGTAAAGCAAGGCACTAGCACTGCAAGGGTTAGGGGTTTAATTCTCAATGGAGCCGCCCATACCAGAAGCACTCATGGTAGCCTACACTTAGGTAACCTAAGTGTTTTGGATAAAAGGAATCACCATATGTTACAAATACTTTCCTCTTCTCTCTCTTACCTCCGAAGAGTTTGGGGGCCATGTAGATGAAGTGGGAAAGGTTTTCAAGATAGGCATGCCCTTCATCCAAACTTCCAGGGTTTTCAGGTGACATAACGACCATCTGGCGGCCATATTGGAGGTCCACAGCTCTTGGCAACAGTGGCTGTGAACAACTGATTTCTAAATGTACAACTTTGAACTTGACATGATTAATTTCTGTGCCGTTTCTGACGGGAACTGATCATTTCACTATTGATATAACTGATTGATTTTGTGTTTAGATAATGTCTTGTTAGCTAGTGAGCCAAAGTATCTGCTCAGCCACTAGCCAACACATCTAGCTAGCATTAATGGCTAGTAGTCATGTGTTAATATTAACATTCGTTGCTTTGCTAAATTAGCCTGCTTGCTAGCTAGTCAGCTAACAAAGCCAAAAAACTTTTTTTCAGGTTAACTGAGCTGACTATAAGCTACAAGTCTTTTATGCTAAAGACAAGGCAGTTTGTGTCACAGTAACCAATTCCGGCCACTTGTCACTCACGTAATTTCCGGTGTTTACCAGCATTATACGGAGTTCCCAACCGAAAGCTAAATTTCATAAATACCTATACACATTTAAGCATATAAAACACTAAGTTATGAACTTAGTCACAAACAAGAAGTGGGAAGCCTTAAATCCCACTTTGGGCAACAGTTACTTCATGTAGAGAATCGGTATTGGCTGATAAATGGAAAAATAAGAGCTTTGAGTACATAGCTGCACTTCTTACAAGTATCTGTAACATTGTGAAGGTACAGGAAGGGTTAATAAAGGGTTAATATCGAGTATATGAATACACCGACTCGGACAAAAGTAAGTGTCCGGAATTGGATACGAATTTTGAATCTCAAAAATAGGTGCGCTATCATCCATTTGCAGGGACTGGAAGAAAATCAATTACAAGTTAAGGTAAAAGCGATATTAAACTTTAAAAAAGACAGATGGAGGATTGTTAATTTATGAGTAATTTATGAGAAACTTCCGTAAAAACAGTACAGGATGAAATATATTGGTATTTGATTGTGATTTTTTGGTCATATGCTGTCCGGAATTGGATACCCTGATGTTACATTTGGAAACAAATCTTCCTTTTCTACCGACTACTTTTAATTATAATGTTAGCTAATTATAATAAATGAAAGTACACCCACACCACAACTATCTTTTTAATTCTTCTAGGCTGTTATAGTCATCACAGTGATATATTTAGACCTTATTTGCGTACAGCCAACAATGGACCTGCATGATCTCGCCAGCTATGGCTGCTGGAGATTTGCGACACAACTGTAAAGCATAATCCTACGTTACATCTGAATCAGAAGTCAGGTATAAAATAAGACACATTATGAGTTGATGAGATTTTTATTTGATGTAGGGAATTATTGAAGCTTACAGACAAAATAATCTGCTGAAAGACTGTAACATATACGTCTTAAATCTATAGCATAATTCTTCCCTCCAAGTAAAGTATCTACATTGTGAGGGACACATAAAATCACACCCCGAAAAATGAGGCGATCTCCAAAAATTACCACTCCACAACTGAGAGTGAAGTCTATACACTATACTCTTTAATCCATATACTGTAGTAGCGTAATGTACACATTCTCTTGTAAACTCTCTCTTGTAAAAGTTTCTCATTCTTTACCAAACAAACAACACACACACACACACAGATGCACACAATCAATTCCACAATCAAGAAAACCTTGCATCACAAAGGACGGGCACAATCAATACACAATCCATACAATGAATATGTAGTCTAAGTAATCTAGCTTTTCCTCATTCATCCATTAATGCATCAGACCAAATATGCATGTACATATTTCCTGTCATTTCTCATAAATGCTCACTTTCACCAGTCCAACCTTCTGTAATGACAAAATGTCACATCCCTTCACTCCTCCGTGGAAACAGAGGAGCCGAACAAACAGAAACAAATAAATAAAAGACGTTTCAGTAAAAGCTTTCCGCCAACAGTCCAACGCGACAGCGCACCGCAGGGCGTTGTCCTCAGTGCCGCCCTTATACTAGAAAGGTAACAGTCCGCTACTGAATATAGCAACACACCTCTAGTGTGGGCAAACTGATGTCATCGTGGCAGGACGCTTAAAGTGCAAGCGAGTGTATTGCCTGGTCGGGGCGAAGGGGTGGGGCGGGGTTGGGGTTGGCAGAGGTTCACTTTGCCGTAGAGTCTGGTCTGAGGAGGGCGAGGTTCCCACCCTGCCGACAGACAGGGAGGAGGTGGGCGTAGGGGGGGGGAGGGGGGAGGCGCGTGACGGAATCGGCCCTCAGTGCCCGAAGGTGTGGATGTCGTTGTGGAGGCTCACGGTGGGGCTGGAGGGCCCCGCGGCGCCGTAGCGGCAGCCCGTCTGGCAGCCGCAGCGCTGGATCCACATGACGTTGCGGTAGAAGCCCTCCCCGTCCGGGCAGTGGAAGCGCAGGCGGACGGTGCGGGACAGGGAGGGCGCGCAGCAGCGGCCGTCGGTGCAGACGCCGCAGGTGCGGGGCCGGTAGCGCTGCGCCGTCGAGCAGCCGGCGAAGGTGATGCTGACCGGCTCCTGGGGACGGACGGTTCGCTGGCACTTCTTTCCCTTCTGGGCGACAGAAGTAAGAGTCACTGTTAGAATTACATCAGGAAATCAAAGTGCTCCTGAAGGGCCATTGCAATGTGGTGACGTTTTCATTCTAGGCATGGGCCGATATGCGATATTATTGAGTATCGCGATATTTTTTTTTTTAAAGATTTATTTTATTGACAGAGATAGAGAGAGACATGAAGGTATGGGAGAGAGAGAGGGGAGGACATGCAGCAAATGACCGTGGGCTGGATTCGAACCCAGGTCACTGCGGGAAGGACTGAGCCTTAATGTGGTACGCGCTCTACTCGGTGAACCACCGGGGCGCCCGAGTATCGCGATATTTTGTGAATATCGCGATATTTCCCGCGATAACAAATATCGCCCCCCACACCTCCCGGCCATGGCACCATGTGTTGCTTAGATCACAAGTGTACAAGCTTTTAAACTTCTAAACCTATAATCTACTAGTGGTAGGATAGTAAAAAACAAAAATTATTTCACGATAATATCGTATATCACGATATTTTGGCTGGACAGTATCGTGATATACAATTTTGGATATCGCCCAAGCCTATTTCATTTCATAGTTCTACTTAACACATTCTAGTATCATAATTGTTGGTCTCTTTTTTCTTCACTGTATCCTATTGCTAGTTCCCATTATCATGTTAGCTTCATGTACCTTGCCAGCTAGAGGAAGCTGCAGGTCACACGGCCGGATCTGGCACAGCCTGGTTTCTCTGACCAGACGACAGTCCGCGTTGTTATCGGTCACCCGACTCGAGACGCCCATCCCGCATGTGGTGGAGCACTCCGTCCAGTCGGTGGTCTGTGGGAAACAGCCGGACTCGAGCACCATCTCGGACTTGGGGAGGGACACCACCTCTGTGGGAGAGGAAAGAACAAATGCAATGGATTACAAAAATTGAATAGATAGGATAGGACAGCCTGCACCAATGTTGAATACCTGGGTAAATGTGCATATTTTTGCCTTTATTTGACAGTCCACAGTAGAGAGGGATTTGGCGATTGGGGAATTGAGAGGGCGTTGACATACAACAAAGGTCCCAGACCAAATTTGAACTCAGAACATCAGGGTTACATGATAACCAACTCAGCCACTAGGATGATATGAAAACCTGTGTAAATATGGCACCAAAATGAAAATTGAAACGATGTCCGTAGCTGTCCATAGCTAATGCCTGCATCGTTTTGTGAAATTGGAACCCTAAATATCTTTCTGATATCAGTTCAAAACAGTCTCAAAAGCTGCTTTAATATGAACGTGGTCACCTCCTGCATTACTTGCTGGGTTGAATAACAGAATCTAGTATTTACTGTCTGTGGACTGCGCTCCTTACCGCTGAAGGTGACTCCTCCGGCGCCGGCCTGGAGGTGAGGCTGAGGCTGCGGCTGGGCCTGGAGCTGGGTGCTGATGTGGTTGGGGAGGGGCTGGGCGTCCGGCGGGGAGGCGGGGGGCGTCGACTCCTCCGGCTCCTCGCTGATGTGGTTGTCGTCGTCGCACACCCACTCCCCGCAGCAGCGGCCCGGGGGCCTGGCCAGCCGGGGCCGGTAGCAGCGCCAGTCGGGCAGGGGCACCTGGTGGGGGCAGAGGGGCATGCAGCCCACCACCCCGTCCATGCAGCTGCACTGGTGCTGGCAGCTGGGCTGGAAGTCCTCGCCGTGCTGGTAGACCTGTCCGTTGAACTCGCACGGCAAGCCCTGGGCCTCCGCTGCACACACACACACACACACATACAGGAAATAGAACTGTGAAGTGAGATGTATGGACTTTAGTGATGTAGAGAAGGGTAAACCCACCTAAACTCAATTTATTCACCTTTTTGGGCTGACATAAATCTCTATGACTTAAATTGATACTATATTTCCTAATAAGTAGTATCAAACGGATGCAAGATATATGAGAATAACGGCTTTTTTAAGGGAATATTATTATTATATATACTGTATTATCATTATTATTATATTGGTGGTGGTTTACCATATGATTAACACCCTCTTTGTAGGAAATGATAACGCAATAACTTCAAATTGTAATAAAATTCCCCCGACAAAGGCATTCGTGCCAAAATGTTATTCTGCACCGCGCACCAAGTTTTGGGTGTGCATCCACTTTCTGCAATTAATAAAATAATAATATAATAATAAATGCCTCTTGAAATGGCTTAGAAATGTAATAAAACCTATTGATGCAATGAATCCTTGTATAATGTAATAACATCACATTATTACATTCACCAGCGATTATTACTTTATAAGGGGTATAATATATAAGAATAATATAGACTAATAGTGAATGCAACTCCAGTTACTATGGCATCGTCAGTTAAAAATGTTACACCCCACATGATGGTTATGCTTAATGTAAATTATGCAGACATTTATATATAACAAATATACAAAAATATAACAACAGGTTTTGTTATATTTTCAACCCATTTAGAGGGAAAGTTTATTACATTATCATTATCACACCTTTTTATTTCCCACTTCATCACCAGACTGAACAAACTCACAACCCATACTGCAGAAGACGCACAACATCAAAACAATACATGAAATCGGAAGCTATGTGTTTTAGGATAACAGCTGCATCTGAAAGCAGAGCTGATCTCTGGCTGTATGTGGCCCCCTCACCTCGACACAGGCCTCTCTGAGGGTCTCCTCCGGCCCCCAGGTGGCAGTGCAGCCCCTTGATGTGGTCGCAGGGCTCGCTGGCGCTGCAGTCCTCATTGAACTGCCTGGCGCACACTTTACAGCAGCCGCAGCGGTCCGTCACCCAGCTGACGCCCGGCGGGCACAGCGGGGGCGTGGGGGCGCAGGAGCACTCGGCCGGGCACTCGCCCTCTGCCTGGGGAAACGGGGTTAGAGGGGAGGTCAGGATAGAAAAAACTTTTTAAAAAAAACAGAATAATAGCAGACTTTTCCACACTTAGGTCGCAATTCACCCGGCTATCATGATAAAACAAAGCAATTTTTTCCAATTTCATGTACACTTCATTGGCTCAACAAAGAATGCTTGAAGACAAGGGGGCAGTCTTTGGAACTCACCATCGCCGCAGCGCCGGAGAGCACGAACAGGGTGGAAATGATCTGTCGCACACTAACAAGGCAAAACATCCTGGGTGCAACGGATGAACAAAAAGGTATAAAAAAAAAAAAAGAATCGTCCAAGAGATCAGGAACTGGAGAAGTAAGAACCCTCCTGTTGTACCATAGACCGTCCAAGAGTTCCCAAGAGAAGTTCCAGTCCGTCCGCCTCAGGATGAATCGTATCCACAGTCCAGGAGTGCGTGCACCGAGGAGGCACACCGGTCTTTGCGTTGTTTGCTCTCACTACAGCGTCTTGGTGTCAGCGCAGGTCAGCGCAGCTCAGCTCTACTTCATAGAGAGGTTTCCCTCGGCAGGGGCCTGTACTTATAGACGCACATGCCCCCGCCCCCCCCCCCCTGTGATATCATCGGCTCTCCTCTCAAGAGGGTTGGAAAGTGTCCAGAGGGAGGGAGGGAGGTGGGCGGTGGAGGGGGAGTTTTGTTTGGTGTGAAACACTGAGGGGAAACAAATTCGGAATCACAACATAATCGAGGTGTCAAATGTCCAAAAATCCTGAGAGATCCTTGGCAAATTGGTGAATCCGGGGGTAACCTGATGAAAAGTTCATCTTGATTGCGAACCCTGACGAAAGTATATACTTTCCAGGGGGAAGCGTTCGACAGCCGAGGTCGTATCTGACAGATGTTTGCAAGAAAAGAAAAAAAACAACACAAGGACAGGACAGGTGTAATGGAAAACTTGAGTGGGGAATCCCGCTCCAGCATGGTAAGAGGCTTTAACAGGGAGTGGGGAAGGGGGTGGGGGGGGGGGTGTGTGGAAGTGGTGATGTTGAGAAAATCCCTGCGAACAACTCCACCACCATTCCGCGAGCTCTCGCCAACCCCACCGCCCACCGAAAGCCGTCCCTCTCCGATGCAGTCCGGTCCAGTCTGGGACACAGTGCTCAGGACATCCTGTGTTCCCTCCATCGCTTTCCTAACGGGCGGCGTTCCAGGAAATAAAGGCCCGTCCTCAGGTTCCCATGATTGGTAGGAAAACCGCCGCATTCCCCATTGTCATCCCAGGGGCACGTCAAAAGTGTTTTGCTGGAGAGCAGGAAGGTCCTCGCATTAAGTGTTGGCTCGCGCCGGTATGAAACATGGGAAATGTAATTTGGCGCGTTCGATAAGGCTTGCTGAAAGTCTGGCGGTGGTGCAAATACTGAGAAACCCCCTTAGGAACCACCAGAGAAAAAAACATATCTATATATACTGAGAGGAACAACAGATGAGATTGTGAAAGCGATATGAGTTTGAAAAGACTTTAGAAAAGGAACAGTTTACTTTTTTTTTAAACTTTTTTTCAGACACTTGGTTGACAAGCTTGTCCACAGTGACTTGAACAGGTACTATAGTGGTTTAGGGAAGGGTAACACCAATATAATGGCCTGTTTGGATCTGGTCCAGTGTCATCTACCTCTGATATGATGGATATGATGCAGTTTGATTGATTACATCTTAGTGTAAAATGTGTCTACGGGAAGCCCTTAACCTGAACTGATTCTAATTCATCGTTTTGCAGTGATCAGATTTCACTAAATTATCCATGCATATTATTATTACAGGTAGTAGTAGTAGTGGTAGGGATAGTAGTAGTAGTAGTATCCAAGGTTTCAGTGGAGAGTTTTAGTGTCCCATGGTCAGAATGCTGCTTTGGAGGCTTTTCCACCCTGACAAGCATAGAATTCTGGGGGAAACATTCCATCAAGTGTCTTGCTGGGATCAAACCTGTGGCCTTTCAGTCGCAGGGCCAGGGCCAGGTCTCTCTGCACCCCAGCTCCACGCTTCCTAACAGCAGGTGCTGTAGCTCCAGACCAGACCGGTGATGTTACTGTATAGAGAAAGAGAGAGAGAGAGTAAAAAAAAACCCTCAAACCACACGCGGTGCAGAGACTTACGCAAGCAGCCACCCAGACACCCGGCAGAGAGAGGGTAGGGGGGGTGGGGGGAGTGTTGGGGTCGAGGGGGGGGTGAGAGCACCTTGTTGGGCAGCAGCAGCAGCAGCAGCGGGGAGGAGGAGGAGGAGGAGCAGGAGGGCAGCAGTCTGGATTCCTGACATTCCTGGCCCACAAAGGCAGGATGTGTGTGCTGGCCACGCTGCATCGGACACTGATGGAGGAGGAGGGAGGGAGGGAGTCGGGGACGGGGGTGGGGTGGGGTGGTGGTGGTGGCGGTGGGGGGGAGGGGGTTGCCAGTTTGGCAGCCTCCCGCCTGGCCGCGCGCCAGCCATTGTTTGTCGGCCCAGGCAAACATTTCCAAAACACACGGAGGTCAGGAGTCTTCGGGCGATTCATCACGCTGCTGCCCCTCCCCTGTTATTTTATCTGTTCTGGGCCTGAGCTACATATCTAACACCACCGCCATTCACAGTCTGGAGAGTCGATCCTGCAAAGTGAAAAAATATATATTCCTTTAAACAAGCCATTTAATGTTAAAGTGTTATTTTTCTTAAAGCAAGTAAAAGTAAAAAGTCTGCCAATGCTTATTCCAGAAAAGTGTCATTTTCTTGATACGAGTGTAGGCTATCTGTCTTATTCTGCCTTGTTTCAAGATATTTGATTATATATAGATATTTGACATTTGTTTCTAGAAAATCCCTGAAACAAGTGAAACTGCAGTGGAAACAAGTGGAATTATCTCATCCAAATGACAGAATTTTCCATTTGTTTTAAGAAAGAGAAGATTTTAAAACTGAATATGAGACTTTAAATTCTTTGTTAAAGGAATAATTCACCCAAAAATGAAAATTCTGTCATCATCTACTCCTCCTCATGCGAAATGAAACGCAGGTGAAATTTGTTAGTCCATATAACACACAGGGAGGTTGCCAGCACAACTTGGTAGCAGCCTTCTCCAAAACAACTGAAGTCAATGGGGACCTGTTCTTTAGAGTTCCAACACAAAAACAGCCAAACAATCACACTGTGAATAGAAAGACCTATACACCATTATTTGTTGCAAATCAATCAGCTGTAGTTAAGATTTGCACTAAATGATGGTGTAAATATACTGTAGGTCTTTTTGGAACTCTGAAGAACTGGTCCCCACTGACTTCAGTTGTTTTGGAGAAGGCTGCTATGGAGTTGTGCTGCAGCCTCCCTGTGTGTTATATGGACAAACTTCACCTGTGTTTCAACTGGCATGAGGGGGAGTAGATGATGACAGAATTTTTTTCATTTTTGGGTGAACTATTCCTTTAAGATACACATTTTTTTTTTGCACTGCATTTACCCAGGATCTTACCCTGTATCTAATGAGTTGTGGCCTCACTTTCACCAGTATGGATGAAAGGCCGGGCCGAGTTTCTTTTCTACAGCCTTGACTACGCATTATGAATATAGCCTACTGGTGTTGCAGAAATATGCGAGTCCTCAAAGTGTGCGGTTTCCTCCAAACCACATGACACCAAAAGGGGGCAAATACCACTGGACAACTCCGGATCATACTTTCATACGGGTCCAAAGGATAAACAGGAAGTGTGCGCAGCGTGCAGGAAAAGGTGTTCTAACGCCTGAGTCAACCACAGAGAACCAAGGAGACACAACAGGAACTCAGGCAGACCCAAACAGCAGTGAAAGCATTTGACAGCGAGGTTTATGTTGGACTCGAATAAAAGCTAATAATGTGAAGGTCGTCTCGGTCAGATTTACGCTTGATGAGTAGAGCTCATACTAATAAATAGGAGGTAAGCTAAGGAGGCTTTCAGGTGCCATAACGCAGTGGTTCTCAAAGTGGGGTCCGGGGACCACAAGGGGTCCTTGAGGGGGTTCCAGGGGGTCCCCAGCAAATTGATGAATTGTTAAACTTCAGCATTATTTCATTTACAAGAAGTTAACACAATTAGAGAATGCAGAAGAATGACTGTTTTGATCATAGTTTCACTGTTATCTCTCTACCTAGCTACAATACAGACAGTCATGGAATTCTGAACAAAATTGTATCTAACAATAAAAATATTGTCAGAATTGGGTTCAAGAGACAAAATCTCATCAATGGCTCTAATGTGGACTAAATTAGGGGTCCTTGATATGAAAAAGGTTGAGAATCACTGCCATAATGCACCAGATGGCAGTCATATTGGAGGCCCAATATGGCCACCAGCTGAGTATATTTCTAAACATACAGCTTGGCTGTCTTAAGAGAATTCAATTACTTTCTGTGCTGTTTTTGACTGACCATTTCAATAGTGTAGCCTATCTGGTTAGTTTTGTGTTTAGATAATGTTAACATTAACCCTCCTATTGTGTTTCAAGTTAAAATATTTCATAAATATTATCCAGTTTTTTTTATTGGAACAAGGCGTCAAAACAGCTATATAAACACAACAAAACCAATGGTTATCATTTTATTTTATTTTGAAGGTCTCTAACCCCTAACCCCTAACCCTAGCCCCTAAGCCTAACCCTAGAACTGGGGTAACCATACCTGTGACGACCCTCCCACTCTCCTCATCTTGCAGGAGCCTGGTGGGTGGGGTCGTTAAGGCTGATTGAGTGCACCTGGGCCCGGTGTACTCCTTGGGCTTAAGAAGGCCTCGGCCTATCAGTGTCTCTCTCCCTCCTCACCTATGCACACCTTTGTTCTGTTAGTTTGTGTGTTTTCCCTTAGAATTTAGTTAATAAATCATTGTTTTAACTTTTACTTTGCCGTATGGCTCCTTCATTGTTACTTCTTTGAGCCAGGTTGTAACAGGTTAGTTTAGTGTTTAAATAATGTCAGCTTGTTAGCTAGCTAACCATAGTATCTGGTTAGCTAACCATCACTGTCTTGTCAACACAACTGATTTGCACACTAGCGAACGTATGCAGTAGTTTCTAGTTAGCAGTGGCCATACACTGTAAAGGGTAGTGGCTAGTAGTCGCATGTTAACATTAACATCAGTTGCTTTGTTAAATGTGCTTGCTGGCTAGTTAGCTAGCTAACAGTTTGTTCAGGTTAACTGAGCTGAGTCTTCTCAAGGGGAGCGTATCTATGTTGCCAGGGTCCTATGTTGCCAAGGTCCTATGTTCCCAAGGTCCTATGTTCCCAAGGTCCTATGTTCCCAGGGTCCTATGTTCCCCAGTTCAATATTCTTTTAACACATATTAACCCTCCTATTGTGTTCGGGTCAAATTTGACCCGTTTCAAGTTAAAATATTTCATAAATATTATCCAGTTTTTTTTTTATTGGAACAAGGCTTCAAAACAGCTATATAAACACAAACCAATGGTTATCATTTTATTTGATTGTGAAGGTCTCTAACCCTAACCCTAACCCCTAACCCTAACCCTAGTACTGGGGAACATAGGACCCTTTGTCATGTTCCCATTATGTGCCATATAAATCTGGGGAACATAGGACCCTGGGAACATAGGAATGACTCCTTCTCGGGATACAAATCAGTGTCTTTTTCAGGTAGGCCTATCTTGGTATCTAGCCTGGTTGTTATGTATTTAGACATTATTTGCTCACAGATAATTCTCCAATGGACCTCCATGATGGTGACAGACGAGGTTGCTGGGAGATTTGTGACGCAGCTAGAAAGCCTCTAAATCACCGAAAACGCCTAACAGGAAGATCTCAAATCCTTCTGTATATTAGTTATATAATAGCAACCTGCGGAGCAGCAACACACATGCATTTAGGTAAACACATGTCCTGTGTGGAATCAGCTGTGTGATTGTGTGTGAGTGTGTGTATGTGAGTCATGACACCACCTCCATAGGTTACGTCTCCTCTGCATTCCTCATACTGGTGTCCTTACAATCCTCCTGGTACACTTCAGTCATCGCTCATCCCAGCATTAGCCTGAATGTGCTCCAACCCCCCCCCCCACCCCCAACCCCCCTCTCTGTCCACATACTGTCCATACTGTAAAGACTCCTGACGCTCGTACCGACCGGCTAGACCCGATCACCAGCTGAGTATTATATTTCATAGATGAGTGTGAGCAGATTATGTCATGAGCTGCGGTGCGTTTGGACGCCCATGACTGGCAGCGGGCATTTGCGCATCAGTCTTGCTGTGCTTTGCGGTATAAAGGCTTCCTATATATTGTTTCCTTTTTTTAAAATCCATACTTTTATTAGTTTCTTCCCCAAACATGGTTGCTGCAAGCAGATAGCGGCAGGACAATATGGCTGTAAACTACATATATTACAATCATATATTATAGTTATATTACAAAAATTTCTTTCAACAATGTGGGATGTGGTACCCTCTCAGATGTGATGTACCTGACTTTATCTACATAACTACATATCTACCTAAGTTAGTTATACAGTACTGTGCAAAAGTCTTAGGCATATGTCAAAGAAATCCATAAAGCGAAGATGCTTCCAAAACTAATGAAATGAAAAGTTTCTGAATATCAAAAATTTACGATAAACAGCAGTCTACTGACACACTAATGCAGAAAACAACTAAACACTTCTAAGAAATTTATATAAAAAATCTAGGGTGCCTAAGACTTTTGCACCGTACTGTATGTCAAGATAGTTTCTTTCTGTTGAGATTTACTGATCCCTCAAAAGAAATACATAAGCTGGTAGGCTTATTCTGTCTCCATTTCATGAAAATATATTTTACCTTGTTTTTAAAGGCTGCTGAATGTTGCAGAAAGCTTTTTCTAACTGCAGATTTTTGTGACCTGCACATGAGTTATAATATTTCTTTCTCAGGCAAATCCTAAGCATATGAGGATTTCTCCTCGTTATTATAATCTCCTTTTATAAGGAATTGGAAGGGAAATGCATTTTTCTGTGCTCCCTCTATATGAATTTTTGGGCCTAACTACGCTTTTGAGCTGTCGAATTATTTGTCTTTCAGGTATGGCGGGTTGAATTGTGTGCTAAAATGTGAAAATTCAATCAAAAGGCATTTACAAAGTCATGATGAACTTATGATTGTTCTTCATAACAACTATATCACAATATGTACAATGACAATGGGTCTATAACTCAATTAAACCATTTTTCCTGCATGTTTTTGTGCAATTCCTACATGTTTATTCATTTTCCACACTTTTCCATAAAAGCCCTGGTGATGAGTCTGTATTCTGGATTTATTCTGTGTTCTGCTTCCCCACATGGAAACCACTGCAAAATGATTGAACGTTGAAAGAGCTGGTTTCTCTTGGTGAGTTTGAAATGATAATGAAGGATCTTGTGGCAAACCAATAAGGTCTAGGTCTAAGAACTGTCTTTGCTTTATTTAGCTGAGATTTAAATAGGTTTGAACCTGAACGTGAACCTGCTGGTTTGATGTTGGACAAGTGGACTTGGGAATCAAAAGATCATAGGTCAATCATCATTAAGTTGTTCTATTACTGGCCCAAAGTAATGTTCTCCCTTCCTTTAACAGCTTTGGCAGAACCGTTTTTTTGATTCGCAGGAGGCAGTTCCACAAGCATCTTTAATAACTCCTAGGTGGAATAAAATAAAAATGAATGACAAAGTAGTCCTGCATGCGCGGGGGCTGCTGCAGGTGTGGCCGTCCATACAAAAGGGAGTCATTTGACCTGGCGGCTGCCCAAGCGGGAGGCTGCGGCCCGCACATTCCTCCGGCCCCGTCTAATGGGAGCGATGACAACGGGGAATAACTGACCACGGCGCTAGCAATGCTAGCAATAACCTGGCCATTGTGCGTCTGGCATGAGCAGGTGTGCTGCAGGTACTGAGACACACCCCCCTCCAACCAGAGCCTGAGGTATGCAGGGGTGGAATTAACAAATTACATTTACCCTTCTCGCTGTGACTGACCGGCTTTTTCTGTGGACTTGAACTTTTGTTGAAGTCGGTCATTTTAATTTTAAAGGTGCATGAAGTAATCTATGACTTCTACTTTTACTGACCTCTACTGGAGATCAGTGGGAATTACAACAACATCAACCGGTCTCGGTGGCCTGTAATTGTCACAAACAATAAAGTCACATTTTGTACAATAGAGAGGATTAAGCTAGCTGCTTAGAGCAGCGATCCAGCATAAATGTTTAGTGAAGAGGCAATATATCACTATGCTGAATTCTGGAATAATAATACTGCTTTGTCATTTACTTTTTGGACTTGACAAGGCTTTTTAGCCTTCGTAGTTGAAATGGGGAGCGTATCTATGTTCCCAGGGTCCCATGTTTAACCCTAACCCTAACCCTAACTAACCATATTAAGCGAATACAGAGCTGGGGAACATCTTTTTCAGGTTCCCATTACGTGCTATATAGAGCTAGGGAACATAGGACCTTGGGAACATAGGACCCTGGGAGAGCACATATGTAGAACTGGGGAACATAGAACATAGGACCCTTTGTCATGTTCCCATTATGTGCCATATAAATCTGGGGAACATAGGACCCTGGGAACATAGGTATGACTCAGTTGAAATGTGTTGGGATGCCGGTCACATGTAGCACCAACCTCCATCATGGAGCAGTTGAAAATGCCAGCAGTTGTGTGTGTGTTTTGTTTATTTTATTCTGATTGTTTTGTTCTTGTTTTGTTTTGAATGTTTTATTTTTGTTTGATTTGATCGAGTTGTGTATCGTGAACACTGGGGCGGAAAGTTGGAATATTTATTCAGTTGGAATATTTAAGTTTACAGATAAAATATAAAAATAGGGGGTAGGACTTTCTATTCACTTCTTCCTACTCCTTTTCGGACATTAAATATTTATTTATGTTGTTTATTGAGAGTTTGCTGTATATGTATGTTTGCTGTTAATTTTATTGGTTATTTTTGTTTTGTTTTTCTCACTTTTTTACTTTTTTTTTGTTTTTTGTTTTTTTTATTAATGTTTTTGGTCAGACATTTACATTGAGATAACAGTGTTACATTATTACAATTACATGAATGACATATAATATGTCTTCTTTCAGGGTCTAGGAAACCTTAAGTTAACTAACTGTAACATTACGCTCACATTTATCCATGACAGTATCCTAGTAAACATTAGCCAAAAAGCCATCCATCCAGCTACAGTATTGGTTTGTGTTTACCTGGTTGTTGTCTAGCTAGCCTTGTTAGCTAGCTAGTAGCAAACAATGCTCAGTGTATTAGCATTATTGGGCAGACAACGTGCAATATCACATTTGAACACCGTCCTCTCGTCCTTTTCATGTATGTCAAATGTATAACAATGTTTCAGTAATCTTTAGTCTGAGTACATTTTGAATGAGCTTTTTACATTTTGCTTTTAAGCATTTTTTTACACCAGTAATTTTACTTCTACTTAAGTAAAGTTTCAGCAAAGAAACAGTACTTTTTTAAATGTATTTGTCTAGGATCTGGAGTTCTTGTATGGCATGAAAATTGCAACGAGTGATGTAGCATTAATGTATGTTTTTCCCTTAAAAGACCCTATATTCTTATAGTGTAGATCAGTTTGTCAGTACATATGATGTATACCATGAATTTATGTCACAAAAATTGATGTCAGGCCTAAAAAAAAAGTAAGTAAAGTGAGTTTAGGTGGCTTTACCCTTCACTACATCCCTGATTAGAATTGTAGTGAAGCAAGAGCAAAAGTCAAAATATTGGTTCAGTTCATACCACCAACAAAGAAATCCTATATGAAAACACGTTGAGTACAATATCCGAAAAACACCAGGATTTAACTAGAAAACGAGGGAGGCCAGAGCCATCAACACAGATGTTGCCTTTCCCTCCAGTGAATCTGAGGTTTCTTAAGCTGCACGCTGCATATTAAGTACACTCGAATAAACAAACTGGTATTTCAAAGGGACTTTAGTGTGGGAGCTGCCGGCGCGGCCCACTGACAGAGAGTGTCCTGTTAGCGGGCAGGGGGAAAGGTGGCACCGCTACACAGCGCTGCCTGTGATTCAGAGGGGAAAATGTTATCGCAGCGAAGCCGTAAACAGAAAAACGTTCCAGGTCTCCCCTACGGGAACTGGGACACAAACACATAAAGCTCACTGTGCCCCGGGGGCCGCCGCCGCATGGAAAACCACACTATACAGTAGATGGAAATGAAGTCACACTTGATCGAGAAGTGACAGCACAGGAGGCATTGTGCGCCGGAGTAAGAAAGAGCGCTGGATACTCTCAACCTCGACACACTCCGTTGGCGTGTTCGTTTGAGATCATCTGTTTGCTCGGCGGCGAGCGGGGCGCGTTAATACCCGATGACAAATATTCAAGTGTTATAGCGTCTAAAATTAGGCCCGGGTTTGTTTGCGCTGATATTCGACTGGTTTGAGGTCATTTATTCAAAGGGCTCTTTGAAAGCTCGGTGAGGTTTGAGGTGTGAAAAGTCTTGGAGGGTCTCGAAGGGGGTTGAATGTGAACGAGACGGACCGGTACTGGATAGACAATGCTGTTTGAAGCTACGTTCGGTGTCGAAATCTGGACTTTTGTAGTATGAAAGAAGCACTAGATTTATATGAGAAAGAAGCAAGGGAAATCTTTCTGGCTGCAGCGAAGAGAGCAAATGCTCCTAGTAGGGTTTGATTGATATGAGATACGAGATACAAGGCGGACGTTGATATGGATATTTTTGGATTGAAGTGCCATTAGCTTTAAATCTGTTTTCATGCCCAAAAATTGCAAGGATCCAGTTTTTCCCCCAGAATTGTATCCTTGTCAGGGTGGAAAAGCCTCTGAAACAGCATTTAGACCATCATGTGACACCAAAACTCTCCACTGAAACCCAGACTAATGACATTAGTCTTTAAGACAGAGTGACCCACCCCACCTATTTAAGGGGAAACTCTGGGATACATTACTGCCTTTAACTGAGTAATTCATTTACTTAGCATTAAAGATCAAGGCCTTTCAATGAAAATAGTTTTGGTGAGGGAGGAACCTCTGTCGTAAGTCATTTACCCAGCTAACACATAACGTTCCCATAACATTCCCGGAACGTTCCTTCCAGGTTTCTATTTGGTAGCCCTCCCACAACGTTCTAAGAATGTTGTGCAAATGTTTTTGTTCAACGTAACATTCCCAAAACGTTCTAATAACCACATGAAGTAACGTTTTTTTGGGGGTAATTTTTGTAACGTTCCCCTGAGGTTCCCTACTGGTAGCCTTTTAGGTAACCCTCCCACAACGTTCTAAGAATGTTGCACAAATGTTTTTGTTCAAAGTAACATTTCCCAAAACGTTCTAATAACCACATGAAGTAACGTTTTTTGGAGGTAATTTTAATAACGTTTCCCTGAATTTTGCTAGCTGGGCAGTCTCATATTCTGTTTAAAAATCTTATTTTTCTGATAAACAAGCGAAAACTGCCAGTTGGGTGAGATAATTCCACTTGTTTCCAACAGAGTTTCACTTGTCAGTATCGTGAAACAAGTCAGAACAAGACAGTCCCTCCACTGTTATCGAGAAAATGACACTTGAATCAAGAGGTTTTTTTGAAAGGGGTTGATTTGCATTGGAAACAAGTGGAATTGTCAGACTTTTGAACTCGTTTTAAAGGAAAATAAGACTGAATATGAGATTAAATTTATATAAATGAAGACTTTTTTTGCTGTATATTCCAGGACAGAAGGAGTCAAACCAGCTGCACCCTTGACACTGGCCTCTTACATGACTGTCAGACTAGAGTCGAATGGGAAGGGACACTTCATGCTGGAAAGACTGAGTGTAGTGGGTGCATTCAAATATCCCATAAACTGGGATACTCACCCTTTAAGTGCATTTAAACATTTTATGCATACTGTTTCTCTCTAGTTCAAAGAAAAATGTGAATCAAGTTAAGCAGTAAATGGTTATGAAGGGATTGACTAATATCTTGTAAATCTAAATTCTGTCCATGAGGATGCTGCATGTTTATCCCAATTTATTCACTGTATTATTTTCAGTATGTTTGTTGTTTTTTGGAATGATTTATTTTATTATCTTCAGTAATCTCAATTTGCCATATTGGGATTGTTAAAATGTCACCTATTCAACTTTTTCTTCTGAATTGAAACTTTTGTAAAAAATCAGTGGTTTCATTCCAAAATGGTCCATATGCAGGTTGGAAAAAAATAGTCAATAGTCAAAAATAGTCAGTCAACAATCTCAACAGATATTGTATTCTCCAAAAATAAAGCTATTTTGTACGCAATAAACTTTAATAGTGATGACTAATGTGTGCCACTTTCATGCTGACAATTGTTTTGTTGAGAGGAGTTCTCATTTTTTCCCAAATGTTGGCGATTTCATGTTGGAATGCCACTCTTCATTTCCTTTCACACGACCCTCGGTGACTCTACGGTGACACCTACCGCTCTGCAGAAACAAAAAAGCTCCACCGTATTTACATAACAGGAACCGGAGCCTGATCTCGAATTCTTTAGCCCATTTATTTCAAGAAAACATACAGTGTCCTCTTCACTGTCCGTCCTCTTCATAGGTGAGACTTGGATGGTGGATTGAGACTGGACAGGGTTTTTGTCCACTGAGCTTTGGTCTGAACTTCTGCCTAGATGTTGCTGGGATCAAAGAAAAAAGGGACAGAAAAACATCTAGTGCTGTAAGTTGACTGTACATCCAAAGAATTCTACATTAAGGACATCATGTTAGAGCAGTGATTCTCAACCTTTTTCATATCAAGGACCCCTAGTTTAGTCCACATTAGAGCCACGGACCCCCATTTGATGAGATTTTGTCTCTCGGATTTTTGTATCTCGAATATT
The DNA here is from genome assembly GCF_046629955.1 of Centroberyx affinis. NCBI lineage: Eukaryota > Metazoa > Chordata > Actinopteri > Beryciformes > Berycidae > Centroberyx > Centroberyx affinis. The sequence continues at coordinate 98,846 of NW_027279033.1, read as the reverse complement.
TTTATTGTTAGATATGATTTTGTCTAGAATTCCATGACTATCTGTATTGTAGGTAGAGAGATAACAGTGAAACTATGATCAAAACAGTCATTGTTCTACATTCTCTAATTGAGTTAACTTCTTGTAAATTAAATAATGATGAAGTTTAACAATTCATCAGTTTGCTGGGGACCCCCTGGAACCCCCTCAAGGACCCCTGGTGGTCCCCGGACCCCACGTTGAGAACCACTGTGTTAGAGAGTGCATGTGACGCAGAAAGCAGACAGATTTCATTGTATTTATGTATAACAAGTGCATAAAAATCTTGACTATATCTTGAAATGAGGTGGATCACAATTCGAGAAAAGCATTAGAATTAGAGTTATCTCACCTCTTTGGCAGATTTCTTCACTTCTTTTAAGTAAAATGAGATTACATGAGATTTTTTTGTGCAGCATGATAATTCAACTCACTCGTTCAGTTCAGTAGTATTTCCTGGGAGCCTTGCTTGGAGTTCGGGGGAGTTAGGACGCCCTCCATGTCCGGCTCCGCATCGCTCTGCTCACCTTCGTCTACGGCCTGAGAAAGCATGAGATCGTGAATAGAGATGTCGATGGCGAAATGATAAATGATAGTCGGCATCGAGGTGTGGACACTGACTTGGGGTACGGGGTTCAGGCGGGGGCGAGGCGCACGGCGGAACTTGAAGGCGTCATTCCTAAAGAAGCGGCCCTTGGATCGAGGGGCCAGGACGCGAATGTAGCTCTGCCACACCCCGCTCACACAACCCAGACAGTGGCATTTAGCAGGACCTGTGCACACAATATCATCGGCATTGGTTCACCGGCATAAGTCCCTCTCTCTCTCTCTCAGGTCAATTACAATCACGTCTCAGGATCGGTCCCCATGGACTTAAGCTGTTTTGGAGAAGGTTGCTAGAAGTTGTGCCTCCCTGTGTGTTATATGGATTAACAAACTTCACCTGTGTTTCAACTGGCATGAGACTGAGTAGAAAATAACAGAGTTTTCATTTTTGGGTGAACTATTCCTTTAAGGAGCTGCTAACCCCCCTAAAACAATTACATTAGTCAGGTTTTCAGTGGAGAGTTATAGTGTCCCATGATGGTTTAAATGCAGTTTCAGAGGCTTTTTCATCACGGCAAAAATACAATTCTGGATATTTGGCATGAAAAATGTCAAAAATTAATTGAATATCAGCTACCAAACCAAAAATATCAGTATCGGCCCTCAAAAACCCATATTAGTCAAATCCTAATCATTAGCATTCTATTCCTTCAGCTGCCCTATAGGCTTGGGCCAGTATTCAATAGTATCGAATATCGGGATATTTTGTGAATATTGCGATATTTCCCGAGATATGGAATACAGCAGTTACCTATGGATGGAGGGCTCTTGGACCGGTGGCGCAGGGTCGGTCTGGGGATGGGGTGGAGGCTGTCAGGGAGATATCCGGCCTCGTCCTCGGAAAACAAAGGCTTTCCCCTCTCCTGATTGGCTGCCTGGACATGCCTCCTCCACAGGTGCGTCTGCCTCTTCCGACTCTCCCAGTCCATCCCGTCAACTCCAGTCTGAGTTCCAAACGTAGATAGATTAAAGATTTATGGAGCCAAAGCTGAATTGTGGGCTGGAATTTTTGGGCGTGAAAATGGTCGAATTTCAAGATATTGAATATTGCTGCAAAATTTTGTCTATTGGCAATTTCTCGGATTTCTCTGGTTAGATATCTGATATAAAATAATAATGATAAAACATATGTACTAACTGTGGTCAGGGAGGAACCTCCATCATATCAGAAGTGGATCACACTGTCTGATATCTGATTTTTAGGCAAGTTTACCGATACATTGGTCTAACCCTAATTCAGTTTGAGCATTTTAGGCCTTATTTTGCATTTTGTGAAGTTGAATACCTCCAGTCTAGACAAAGACGACCCAAAAGGGCCAGCTGACGACTAACCTCGGTGTCCAGTTTGTATTTGTAGGCAGGGCGGTCCTCCGGGGCGTGCCTCCTCCGTATCCTCTCCCGGTCGGGGTGGAAGACCGCAGGCTTGTTCCTGAGGCGGGAGGCCCCGCCGTCTTCGGCCTCGGGGGCAGCACCCGGGGTTTGATCTACAGGAACGAGACGGCGGTCCCGGGCGGCCTCCTCTACCCGCGGGTCACCGTCTGGGCCGGGCCGTTCCGAACCGGGATCCGGCGGGTCCGACCTCGGGGAGCCCTTCCCTTCCTCGCTCGGTCGGGACTTCAAAGGCGTTCGCCGGAGCGGAACCCTCTCCCTCCGCGTCTCCTGCTTCGATCTTTTCTATAGCACACGCAACGTCTTTAGAGCCGATTCAAGCGTATTAATTCATAAACGTTAAGGATTGTGTCCTTGTGAGAGAATTCGTTATTCACCTTTTTATCACTGGATGTGTTCAACTTGGCAGGGGGGAGGCAAATGAGTTCCTGGACAGTAACTTGAGGAGTTTTAGTACTGTGGTCAAAAAGACAAATGGGTACAGCAGACCACTGGAGTCATTTGAGATTGGATGTCTAATAGGATTTTAACACACAAAACAGCAAGGAATGGGACAAATGTTATGTTATGTCAAGTCATGTCATGTTACATCATGTTCTATTCTAGACAAAATGTGGTCTAACCCAGTGATTCTCAACCTTTTTCATATCAAGGACCCCTAAATTAGTCCACATTAGGGCCCAGGACCCCATTTGATGAGATTTTGTCTCTCAGATCCAAATCTGAGAATGTTTTTATTGTTTGATATGATTTTGTCAGAATTCCATGGCTATCTGTATTGTAGGTGGAGACAAAACAGTGAAACTATGATCAAAACAGTCATTCTTCTACATTCTCTAACTGTCTTAACTTCTTGGAACTGAAATAATGCTGAAGTTTAACAATTCATCAATTTGCTGGGGACCCCCTGGAACCCCCTCAAGGCCCCCTGGTGGTCTGCGGACCCCACGTTGTGAACCACTGGTCTAACCCAATGCAGTGCAGCAGTACTAGTGCGCATCACCTGTTTTGAGCGTGGCATGGTGGGATGTAATGGGAACCGGGAACCCAAATCACTGTGGCCTCTGAGGACTGTGATGCACCGGTGCAACTGGGCAATAGGCTGATCTGGGTGGTACTTAGCTGGAATAACAAAGTATCAATGACACTGACTTTACAACAACGTTTTATATTGTATATTCTAAATTTGCCAGGATCCATCATTGAAAGATGTCTTCTCTCCAGGTTCCTACACATTTTCCATTTAAAAATTCCACCTAAATTTCTTGAATGGATTTGCAGATTTTGATTAGTGTTCAATACGATGTGTGCTGATAAAAGGGGAGCAGCTACACAGCACTACACTATAGATTACCATATATAAAGTGAAAATGTGCCGGAATATGTGTATTGGGTGGGTCTGAGTAACTATTTTTCCAAACTTATCCAGATTTTTTGTGCAATTCCCAAACTTTTCAAGACCTGGAAATGATGAAAGTCACTTTTATGAAGGTAAATTAGAGGTAAAAAGACTGATCTGAAGTTGTCCTTTGGAATTTAAGAAAATATGTGCAAACCTGAACCCAAAGAAGACAGTCACAAGATAGCTGAATTGTTTTTGACTACATGTAAGTATATCTGCAAAACAGATGACATTGTTTGACAATGTTTTTGCATGTGTACTTTTGCACTTGAATACTTGTCTGTGTTGTCTACAATAGATAGAGGAGGGGTGAAGGAGATGCACTGTTTCTTTAAACCATTACATGAGCTGATGAATTACAAAGTGACATGCAGAACCAACCTTGACTGTCCTGTTTTCTCTGTTGGTCTCCAGGAGAGTCGAGGTGGCATTTACACTGCAATGAAGGAAATAATTAGTTTGATCAGTTGACGATTGCACCGCACGCAAATGCAACTCCAAGATAGGATCCAAACTCAACATACTGTCTGCCTGCTCCTCTTGGTAAAGCCCCCCGGCTGGTGAGGACACTGCTCGCACCCTTGGATACATCAGCTTCACTTTGAAGAGACTTAAAGAGCAGCTTGACCTCATGGGACGTCCTGCCTTCGGGCCACTCTGATGCACTGACTACACTGAGGGTTGGAAACTCATCCACTGATAACAAAGAAATGTTAATAATATTAATACTACTGTTACTACTAAGCTACTGCTATTTCTACTACTACTACTACTACTACTACTACTACTACTACTACTACTAATAATAAAATAATAAAAACTAAAATAATAGATGATAATCGCTTATTACAAAGAATCAGACAACTTGTTTAAGCTCCATGAGATTGCTTGCTTCTAGTAGTCCATGGCATAGGCATTTTAAAATTTTTATTTCCAATTTTAACATTCAAACGTAGGAGCTTACAAGGAGCACCTGAAGGCAGCATCACCACCAGCCAAATGCTGGTAGATTTTAGCTGTGGCTGCTAAATTTCCCTCTTCTCCCAGTCATCTCGGTAGGTAATCTTTCCCTTTCTTCACATTATATGAAAATGTATCCCACTTATTCTCTATGTGAATTGCTATATGTGAGGAAGAGGACAGTCTGCTTACCTTCAGAGGCTGTTGCTGGGGCCCTGCTGGAGGCTGGGGCCCTCAGCATGCGAGGTTTGCCTCTAAGGATGCGCCGCTCGGCCTCCCAGCAGCAAGGGTGGGGGCACATAGGCCACAGACAGTGAGCTTCATCCAGACCCGCACCTGGCAGGCTGCCCATGCCTCACCTGACAGAGGAAGGGCAAGGTGAAGCTTTTCTTCAGTTCAGGATGCTGCCTTCAAGTGCTGTTGGAAATATGGTAATTACGAGATGAAAGGCACATGAACGACCCAACAAAGTGGTAAATACAACTGGGAAAGTCTGGGGTATAGTCATTGTATGTAAATAGCTATTGGTCCATTTATAGGCCTACTCTTTGTTTAACTTTTAGTTGTCATATATTTTTGTTTTTAATAAATTAATATCAATCAATCATTTCTGAATATGCATTTTCTCTTCATTGTGATGACACGTGCCGCTTGATTTTTGAGATAAACAGCCACCAAAAACTGCTTTTTGTGACAGTCTATACTTGTAAACTTTGTAAATGTCCGCTATGGCTGCTAGGTTTGTCTCTTCTCCCAGTCACCTTTGTAGACAACCGGCCCTTTTGTTATACATATATATAAAAAAGCTTTAAATATATCCAATTTTTTCTCAAAGCATTGCTACACATGCGTCAAATAACGACTGGTCAATGTCTAACCCCGATACGTGCCGCTATCTTGTATGGTTAGAAGCCAACGCCAAATTGTATTCAAAAATATTGCAATGTAATGTTGTTTTGATTACAGACAAAAATACATACTTGATAAAATAAAGCTGAATGCGTTGTCTGAATTGTTAAGTTCCACTGGAAAATTCGGCATACATATGGTCCACTAGGTAAGTCTTAATTCAATAAATTGTCAACCTTTAGAACTGATTCGGCTGTTATTCCGACGATCTCCTCCCATCAAAATACATCACAGTAGCGAAGAGTGTTAGCTGACAAAGCTCATATTAAATTGAAATATATGGTGATTTTTGTATGCCGAAATTCCAAGTGGACCCTGTAGATTTGTGAAATGTTTTCAGTCTTGTTCTACGAGGTCTGTACGTTTGCTGCTGAACAAGTCAGCGATAAACACACATTTCGGAAAGCAGTTCGACATGCCTTCTGTTCAGACGCTATTCCATGGGGCTACTCCATGTCTTGATTCCGCCATTAGCTTTAGTCTCTGGTAAACTAAAACCACTGATATAATACACTTACAACGTACCTTACATGCGACAACGATCAAATGTTTAACTGTAGGCTACAATGCCAACTTTATGCTAAGTTAGGCCTAATTTAAGAAATCTGTTCCAGCTCACAAACACATGGTTAGCACTTGTGTTGCTTAGCAACATAGATACTTTACTAGGGTCTCGATCGCCCCCTGCTGTTTTCTGGTGGGAAGAAGAATAAGAAATTTATTGAAGTCATTTAATTAATATTAATTAGTTGAAAAATAATAAACAAACACTTCACATAGTGCTATAAAAGCATGAATGACTTTCTCCAGATTACTGAAAACATAATACAGTGTCCATTTGTTAAATGCATTTGTTAATGCCCTCCATTCATTTGGTGGAAGAGGGCAATAGAGATAACCTGTTAGAGTAAAAGCAGTCAAGTCCTGGTAAAATGAAAGTGCTTCTTGCTCAGTTCCACTGTTGATTTATTTGATATTACATGAAATAGCTTACCTACATTGACAATTCAGGCATTTAACTGAAGCTCTCATACAGAGTGACTTGGAATGAGTGCAGCAGTAGAATAAGCTTCAATTCTTACATCACCAAAAATGACAAGTAACCAAACATAAGGAGGTCAAAGGTCAGGGCATTGGTGCCTTTATAGTAATCTTGTGACTACAGAATGAACATGTAAACGCTTAGTGCTAAGACAGAAATAAAACTAAGGGAGAGAGAGGTTTCCTGAAACGGAAATCCTCGTTAACAGTGTAGCTCAAATTGAACACACAATATTAGCAACCCATCCAAAACACAACAAAACACAAGAGCAAGGCCGCAGATTCCATGTCATTTATTTCCTGGAATGAATTTCAGGTTAGCAAAATGGTGTAAAAGTTATATTCCTAAAGCAGCAAGCTAATAATTAGCACAAACCATGTAACGCTACAGCCTGAGACCAATATGACCACATGAAAACTGCTGAATCAACAAACATGATTTGCTACAGTATTGTGTAAAAAAACAATTTGGGGATCGAAATTGCGGATATCACCGACACAAATCACAGAATTAACCGTTAAAGAAATGCATTCGTTTTGATTCCGTTGAGGGTTTACAGGCTTGTTATTTCGACCAGAAATCAGAGCTTGTGATTGGAAGTCCGTCCTGCAGGCAGCTGTCAGTCAACATGTCAATGCGGAGGGGAAAAGCCGGGCTCTCCGACTGCTCCGTCGAGTGCAGTTCATCAGCATCAGTAAAAGCAAGGCCCCCCCCCCCCCCCCTTTTTTTTTTTTTTTTTTTTTTTTTTTAGTGTTGATCATTAAGACTCAGACTCTTTATTAGGCTGGTTTCTTCTCAACTGAGCCAGTCCAGATCGTCCTCTTCGTCCTCTTCGCCGAACAGCGGGGCCGGGGGAGGACGGCCCTTCAAGCTCTGGACACAAACAAAGAGAGACGCCAATGTTGTCAACTGAGATCGCAAACAGATCAGTTCCCAAATAGGAATAATCCAAATCCACTAAGAAAAATATGGGGTTGTAATTGGGTTTAGACCAGTGATTCTCAACCTTTTTCATATCAAGGACCCCTAGTTTAGTCCACATTAGAGCCACTGACACCTTTTTGATGAGATTTTGTCTCTCTGACCCAAATCTGAGAATATTTGTATTGTTAGATTTGATTTTGTCCAGAATCCCATGACTATTTGTATTGTAGGTAGAGAGATAACAGTGAAACTATGATCAAAATAGTCATTCTTCTACATTCTCTAACTTCTTGTAAATGAAATGCTGAAGTTTAACAATTCATCAATTTGCTGGGGATCCCCTGGAACTCCCTCAAGGACCCCTGGTGGTCCCCGGACCCCACGTTGAGAACTGCTGGTTTAGACGGATATACCGGTTTTATTAAAAATCTGATATCAGCCAATTAGTGTTACCTACCTCTGATAAGATGGATATGATGCAGTTTCATGACATATTTATTATATAACTGAGTATGCATGAATATGCCACTGTTATTATCATTAATATATTATCCAGTTTCAATAGAGTTTTAGTGTCCCATGCTGTCTAAATGCTGTTTCAGAGACTTTTCCACCCTGTCAATAATAGAATTCTGGGGGAATTTTTTGGGATACAAAGAACCCAAAATGGTCAAAAATTTAAAGATCTTGAATTTTACTGGAATTTTTGTGGCATGAAAATGGTAAAAAAAAAAATCTAAAGATGTTGAATATTGGCCCACAATATATAAAAAAAGCAAACAACAACAATGATTGACACGACACGGAGAGAAAACACAGAGGAGGGGGTGGGGGCGAGGCGGTGGGGGTGTGCTGAAATCTGAGAGTTCGCGCTGAACTCTGCAGATCCTTCCTCACCAGCTCATCCTCCTCTTCCTCCTCGCTGGGCGGCGGGGGGGGTTTGGTCGGGGCCGGGGTCTGGAAAAATGGCTCCTCTCCATTTTCCTCACCAACCCCCCCGGTCGGACTGAGAGAAGAGCCACATCAGAGAGAAAGAAGGAGGGAAGGGAAGGGAGGGAGGGGAGGGACAGGAAGACGGACAGAAACAGCGAGGAAGAAAGGAAAAAAAAAAGAAAAGGAGAGAGGAGGAGAAACAAAAGCAAGCAAGCGAGAAAGAAAAGACAATTCAGACAGGCAGTTAGTTTGCAGGATCCATGCATATTAGAGAGGGGTAAACAAACATATTACAAATGTAGGCAACTTAAATGGAATCAACAAAAAGCCACCAACAAGGAAAAACTGGCATGAAATAATTATGGGATGTATGCTGCTAGAATTCCTTACTTGCCTTTTACACCCCACATCAGAATCGACAGAATCTGGGATCCATACCGAAGTTTTACATGACTATATGTTCCTGTAGAAGCCATCGGTCAATCTGATTTCAACTCAGTTGTTAAGAAATTGTTTTATTCCTGAGTTCCTTGTGAAATACTACACTACCCACAAGCTTTAGCGAGTTCCCAGACGTTGTTGTTACCATAGAAAATTGCGTATACGTAGGTGACAGCCGGACGTTGCTGTTACCGTAGAAAGTTGCGTATACGTAGGTTGACAACCGTAGAAAGTTGCGTATACGTAGGTTGACAGCCAGACCAGAACGACGTGACTGGCATCATGGTTTTACTGACAGAAATTATGTTTTTTTTTTTTTTAGGGATATGCAGAAGAAAATCATTAATCAGTATTCACTATTATATTATTATATTACCTTATACTGTGTAGTATCACTGTTGAAAATTAGAGAAAGGGAACTGATGACATCACTCACAATGCTTTATCATACCTCAATCTTGAACCCTTGCCTTTTTTCGTTCTTCCTATATATATCTTTTTCCTGAATCTATTGTTAAAAGCTCGCCATCTCATTGCTTTGATGGTTCAGTTCAAAGCTTAAAACTCTTTATATTGTGATGTTCTGAAACGTCTATGGAGAAAAATCAATGGGAAATCTACTTCAGAAGCCACAATTCGGCTGTACCGTTTTGATTTGAACGCTTATAAAAGAACCGATCAAACTTTTTTTAAGAATAAAAAATGAAAGTTTTCACCGAGGACACTGGAAGATTTTGATCAAGCCATTCAAAGGTTTTACTGAGAGACAGCCACAGTAGTGATCAACCAATAAAACATCAGTGGGCGGGGCTCCAATTTAGTCCTGGTTCCAAATTGCCTAATCACAGGAATCGAAAAGCAATCGCACTAATGATCCCTGTTATCGCAATTTAAACAGCTGGATGCTTCTCCAATAGCTCCGTGACAACCTTTTTGACCCTTTGAGTGCGTTGTCGATCGAAAACAATGACATAATTTGACGCTACGGTACGTACTCACCCTCATGTCAGTGGATAAAAACGGTTACGTTTGTATGTCCTTAAAACACACAGCAGAGTTGGCTAGCGCAGCTCCGTGGCAGCCTTCTTCAAAACAACAGAAGTTGATGGACACCGAGTTCCAAAAACGGCAAATAAAAAAGCCACAAAATGACTCAGAACAGCTTGTGTAGCATAATCCAAGTGTTCTGAAGCCAAACAATTGCACTGTCGGTCCAAGAGTCCAATATTTACCTCGTTATCTCCTAGATTTACCACACTTGTTCTGCACCGCGCCAACCGTCACTACAGTAGCAAGCAGATGCTGCCTTCAAGTGCTGGAAATGTTGTAATTACGGGTACAGCGCGTGCTTGAACGTCCCAGAAAAAGTGGTAAATACACTTGTTCACTTGTATTTTGTTCTCTCATGTAAGGCATTACGCCAAATGTGCCTTAGCTGTCTGGTGGTATCTGAGATATCGCCTGTGATGGACGGATGAACAAGCAAACAAATGGACAAAGATGGATGAAAAATAAATAAAGAGATCAGGCGGTATTATTTACCATTCATGCCAGGACACTCACCTCGTGACTTTGCCTGTGCTGTCCTGAAGTAAGTTGGGCGGGGGTGGCGGGTTGGTCGGGGGTCCGGAGACTTTATGGGACACCGCGTTCGTTTCTCCGCGAGGGTCTTCTAGGTCCACGCTGGCTTCGTCCGCCTCGGAGTTCGCCGCGGCCTCGCCCTCGGACCCAGTTCCCCGTCCGACCTCAGGAGGCGGACTCTCCTCGGGTCCGTCAGCTGGATCTGGAGACTTAGCGCTGTCTTTTTCCTCTATAGATGTTTCAGGGACAGAACGCGCGTCCTGTTCCTGTGGCGGTTTCGAGTCTGTCGGCGTCGCCTCTTGCGGTTTCGACGCCGGATGCGGATCTGCGGCCTCTACGGATTCTGATTGGCTTTGTGTCACCGACTCCGTTACTACCGGCGCGTCTTTCTCTGCTGCTACTTCCCGATCGACTTCCCGATCCGTCCGGGCCTCTTCGACTTGCCGAGATTCCGGTTCGGCCCTCTGTACTTCCTCTTTTTCTTCTTCTTCTTCGTCTTTTTTCTCGCCGTTCACGTGTACGTTCTGCTGAGGTTCCTCCTCTCTTTGTTTCACGTCGCTTTCTTCCTCCTCCTCGTCCTCTTCCTCCACTTCTTCGTCCTTCTTGCTCTGTTGCGGTGAAGGCCTTTCTGTGCCGTTGAGTAGCTGGAGAGTCACATTCTGGGAAACAGAAATCAAACACATCCATATGACTCTCAAGCAGGGTTAGGGATACATCAGTTTTGCTGATAATGGCCTCCTATATATATATATATATATATATATATATATATATATATATGTATAAAATTGAATATGGTCCAGTTAGTATCGTCCACCCCCAATATGATGAAAGTGATGTAGCTTGTTTGATTTACATATGAATTGTGTAATTAGCCTGACTTGATTCTAATAAAATTTTTTGGCCAGACTATGCATGGATATGTTTATGATTATTGTTAGTTTTCATTTCCCATGGTTTAAATTAGGCTTTTAAGAGTCTTTTAAGTTATTTTTGAAATTAGGCTTTTAAGAGTCTTTTAAATTATTTTTGAAATTTTCTGACATGAAAATGGTCACATTTTAAGATATTGAATATCAGCACAAAATAAGCAGCTTCATTCCAAAAATATCACTTTCAGCCTCCAAAAACCCATATCAATGAAACCCGATTTACAAAATGTAACACATGGAAAACTGATCTTTGGCAGGATTCATACGGAACTTCAATTTTTTCAATTACATTTTTTATTGTTATATTTTCATTAGCTAAGACACTCACAGCTGGGAAGCATGTAACTAGTGCTGAGATAATTTGTTATAAAAATGACTGTCAACAAGGCAATATCACTACAGCTGAACATTCTTTTATACAGAAATAATATCACATTATGTCAAATGACAAGTGGTGTACAACTACATAAATTGTAGGTATATATGTATTGGAATCGAAAATCATTTTTCCCCCATACTTTTGCACCTTTTTTGTCAATTTCCAAAACTTTTCCAGACCTGTAAATGATCAAATGTAGTTTCGGTAACGATTTATTTTCTGGGTCCACAATTTCCTAATAATTTCCTAGAAAGGAACTGTTAATTTCCTGGAAAGAAACCATGAAATGATGCAGTAGTTCTATAGAGAATGTCAGCAGTCTGGTGGAGTCGATAAGATACTGTACATTTCTAAAAGAGTTTCCTGGTAAGAACTGCAAAACCATAAACTCTTTAGAGGAAAAATAACAGGCAGAGGTCAATCTCATAACCCGAATCAGTATTCATCTAATTAAATAATAGAGTTATTTGTTGAATTCCTTCCTCTAACTACTACATAAATGCATGGTTGTCTTGGAAACTCCAAACGAAATTACCAGGTACTTACCAACTACCAGCTACCATTGAACTCTTTCTCAATTTTCCCTATAATTAGTACATCATTTCATGGTTCTTTGCATTAAACTTCCTAAGAATTAACAGCTCCTTTCTAGGAGATTATTAGGAAATTGCAGACCCGGAAAATAAAGCGTTACCGTAGTGTCTATACCTTCCCCAACTTTCCAGACCTAGCAACCCTGCTTTGGCGTTTCTGTCTTACCTTAATGGTGCTGACGATCACTCCCAGCACCGCCTGCCCACTGTAGGACTCGCTGAGGTCAAACTCCCCCCGCAGAGAGTGAAACACTCCGTTCATCACCCGCTTCACCTGCAAGTACAAGACAGCGTGACTTTCATCCTTCAGAAATGATTAGTAATGTTGCATACATAGCCTTAGTGCCATTATGAATATTGTTAGTAAAACACTTTATATCACTGTTTCGAAAATGACATTCATGATAACTCTTTGACATTGATGAACATAAATAGCCCTATAAAGCTGTCATCAAAATGTAAATCATGTTAACAAATTACCGGCATTTGAGTGAATCAAAAGTGCAAAAACAAATTCAAGTATTAAACAATTGAACAACTCCATAACCGCATTACAAAGCGCATAATACACTGTACGGTCGAAAACTTCCGCTAAAATGACATTTAAGATAATCCCTTAATAAAGTATGACAAATTAAATCATACTCCAACTGCTGTGCCCTCGGTCAAATGTGTTTTAATGCAACCGCAAACAGAATCACTTTAACCACAGTTATTTTAGCGGATTATGAAAGCTGGACATAAAAGACTGAAATAACATTCAGGAAAACTGCTTTGTATGCTGTAGGAATTTTGACTTGCTTTCTCTTGGTGGTGAAAAGCTGTGAGGGACTGAAGGTTCGGCTGTCTTTCAGTGACATCTAGTGGCGAAGATACGGGACTAATTATATGGCACGCAGTTCATTCAAATGTGTGTGTGTGTGTGTGTGTGTGTGTGTGTGTGTGTGTGTGTGAGACCCTTTACCTCTCCTGCAGTGTCTGCTGGGCTCTCCTGCTCTGCCAGTAGCTTCTTCTCCAGTTCGGCCACTCGTCCTTCCAGCTTCTCCTTAACGGCGACCGACTGCTGCTCCAGGGCTGTGTACTGATAGAGAGCAAGACAAGGCATGTGAGATAGTGAGTGTGTGTGTGTGTCTGTGTGTGTAAACAACAATTCACACCGTGCCAAAATGTAAAAAGTCAGGGCTGTAACCGGGAATGACGAAAAAGCAGCGAACAATAATCTCTCAGGGGGAATGAATGGTGGTTTTGTGTGTCCTAAATGAAACTGGAAAAAAATGGCATCCCTGACAAATGCATTCCCAGGCAATGACGCGCCCGTTAAATCGAATTAGGGGGAGCGGCGGAGGGAGAGACGGCGAGGCCCCGGACCGGGCCCACGCCAAACCGTCCCCGCTTACTTTCTCCTGAAGGGCCTGCAGCTCCTCGCTCTGCCCCCGCCGCTGCAGCAAGCTCTGCTCCTCTGAGTCCCTCGACTGCTTCAGGGCCGCAAACTGTTGGGAGAGACCAAACTCTATGAGAAAGAGGACTAGAATTTATAACCTCCTTGTCTCCTCTCCTTGTCTCCTCTCCTCTCCTCTCCTTGTCTCCTCTCCTCTCTCCTTTCCGCTCTCCTTGTCTCCTCTCCTCTCCTCTCTCCTCTCGTCTCCTCCTCTCCTCTCTTCTCCTCTCTCCTTGTCTCCTCTCCTCTCCTTGTCTCCTCTCTTTTCCTCTCCTCCTGTCCTTGTCTCCTGTCCTTGTCTCCTCTCCTCTCTCCTCTCCTCTCCTCTCCTCTCCTCGTCTCCTCTCCTCTCCTCTCTCCTCTCCTCTCCTCTCTCCTCTCCTCCTCTCCTCCTCTCCTCTCCTCTCCTGACCTGTCCTCGTCTCCTCCTCTCCTCTCCTCTCCTCCATGGTGGGACACAAACACACAAACCGCTCTCCAATTATAGTAGTGGGATAAGCTTGTGTGTGTGTGTGTGTGGGCCGGGTTGTTGACCTTGTCCTGCAGCTGGACCAGCTTCTGCTCCAGGGCGTCCCTCTGCTCCGTCAGTTCAGCCGCCTCTCGGCCGTGCTGCTCTCTAGCCGAGGCCAGCGCCCGCTCACACTTCCCCTTCCACTCCTCCTCCAGCTCCACCTGCAGCTGGGACAACTGACACACACACACACACAAATCACTGTAAATGGCATGACTAAGCACATGAGTACACATTCAACACATACTAATGAAGGTTAGGGGTAAGTTAGGATATTAAATCCTGCACTAAATGTCATGTTGAAATCAGTTAGTTTGATACTAAAGCTGTGTCTGTGTTTAATTGCACCATGGAGACTTGAGGCGCATGTTAACTAGTGGAGCGTAAAGGGAAAACTGACCAAAACACTGTTGCAGACAGTGACGTTTTCACTGTCTGTGGCCAACAAACTACATGCTAAAACCAATTTACTGTGCCTCAGCTGAATGTAGGCTAAGTCAATATTAGCTAAGGTAAGCTAGTTTAAATTCACCAAATGTCAACAAATAGTACAAAGTATTAGAATTAATTTGTAGTTTGTCTCTTATAGGGCTGAACGATTTTGAAAAAATATCTAATTGCGATTATTTTGACTGATATTGCAATTGCGATATGATTTGCGATATGAGAGGGAATGATCATTTTTACTTTATTATTCTCATTTTCATTGAAAAACGTATTAAAATGATTATGGTGTGATTTTTGCGGGGATCTGTACCAAACAAAGATGTTTTCTTAAGTCTGTAGAATATGATGTGTAGGCCAGGACATCTCTGCAGCACCACAATATTTCATTTAAAATGCTATTTTGACACATTTCACCTTTAACAAATATTGCACCTCCTGCGATTTGAAAATTGCAGTAGGCCATATAGAGATTTCGATAACATTTAGATTAATTGTTCAGCCCTAGTCTCTTATACACACCACAATCCCAGACATAAATCTGTATATATGACTAGATGAAACTAACTACACAATTGTTAGTTTCAACAAATTGATGCACCATGCCAACAGCTATTTTAGAAAACTAAATTCAGACTTATTGAGAATTTATGTTCAATCTAGCCTACTTTTGAACTCAAGTTTAACTGGTACAACAGGCTGCTGGACTGTTCCTTTAAACCATCATTACACCATCAGAATATCATTCATGTTGCTACCTGTTCCGACGCGGCGTTGTCGGTGCTGGTCCTGGCCTTGCGGAGCTGGGCTCGGAGGTGGTCCAGCTCCTGCTGGCTGCTCCTGCGCAGCTCCTCCACCTCCTCGTCCCGACTCTGCCGCTCGGCCTGCCACTTCCTCTTCCTGTCCGACAGCGTCTGGAAAAGCGAAAGGGGGGAAAACGGCTCGTTTGTCTGCGTTTTACAGGACTTTTCCAGACATGTGTTTCGGTCATGAGGGGATACTCACTCGTTCCAGACTCTCTTTATCGGTCTTCAGGTCCTGCAGCTCCTCCTCCATGTTGCTGACCCTCAGCTCCGTCTCTTTGCGTTTCTGCTTCTCGGAGCGGTACTGAGCCTGGGCCCTCTCTGCTGCCTCCTTCAGCTCTGCAGCAGCAAACAGGTACACACACAAGGGTTAGACCAATATCTCCGTTTGATGATATATCGGGCCAATACTGACCTCAATCTTTGATATGATGGATGATTGATCAATATTACACTGGTCGTTTATGGGAAGCCCTTAGCCTGATATTTTGATAGGATTTAACACAATTGCCAGTATGAATGTTTTATTATCATTATCCTGGGTTTCAATGTAGAGTGTTTGTGTTCCTCCCCACTTAATACTGTTTCAAAGGCTTTTCCACCCTAACAAGAATTACAAATGTGCGGGAAAACACTGAACACTTGAATCTTTGTGGATTTCTTTAGCATGAAAATGACCCAATCTAAAAATAAGAAAAATCCCATACTGATCAAACCCTAATACACATTCTTAGATAAACGTGTTCCATGTAAAACGGTGATTATGTCCCCTCTGCATGCTCCTCTATCAGATCTTTTTGCGCAATATAGCTGGAATGTCACATGGCACTGCGGTTCTTCCCATGTTTTCCCCATGTTAACCGGCCATTTAATGTAATCCTATTAGTGACTGCTGCATAACAGTGACCAGACAAAGTGTCTCCTCCTGGGTAGGAAAAAGGTTGCACTGTGTGACTATAATTGCCACTGATTATGAAAGGTAGTGGTGTTTCCATGACATCTACTACAATACCCAACAAATATAGCTTCTTTTTTGGACCATAGGGAATAATATTAATGTGTTGCATTTGATGACGAATAGGTAAAGCTGATACTGACGCAGGTAGATTTGTGCTACTTGCTTCTCTAATCCAAAGAGGTTTGATCACAGCACTTCCCATACACAGTGTAGCCCCTCTATGCACTAGGACTGGATGGCTGGAGCAATACATTCCTATGCAAATTAGCGTGTGATGTCATCTGGCGACTTTTAGCGACTTTTTGAGCGGCCAAGAGCTACGTTGGCAACAGGTTGATATCATTACAAATCACAGTCAGAGTCACGCTACATTATATATGATGTAGATGCTAGATAATGAATGAACTAGCCAGGCTTGACAGGTCAGTCCAAAAATAACTGCACTGACAGCTGGACTGTTTGCCGCACTGTAGCGCAAAATTATGGAGCTTATAGACCTTTTCATGGTTAAGGCTGTTATGCACACAGTCATGTACCTTTGATTGTTTTTTTTTTATTTTGCGTTTTTTTTCTTAAATTTCAAGATGCAATTTCCTTTATTTGCCAGTTATTTAGAAATCTAAATCTAAGCATACAAATGAATGCCGCAAAATACTTTCCAAACTTCCATAGGCAGTGGTGGAAAGTAACTAAGTACATTTACTCAAGTACTGTACTTAAGTAAAATTTTGAGATACTTCCATTTGATGCTACTTTATACTTCCACTCCACTACATTTCAGAGGGAAATATTGTACTTTCTACTCCACTACATTTATTTGACAGCTTTAGTTACTTTTCAGATGGAGATTTGACACAATGGATAATATAACAAGCTTTTAAAATACAACACATTGTTAAAGATGAAACCAGTGGTTTCCAACCTTTTTGGCTTTTGACGTCTTACAAAAAGCAGTGTGTAGTCGGGTCACATTTCAGATGTCTATGAGTTGTTAACAGCTCCACCAAATAGTGATTTTTCCCTCTAAACCTCACATGGTTTCATTTCAATAAATGTTCAAATGATCCAATATTTCAGCAAAAATCAAAGATTAGAGAAAAAGTCCAAAAACTGAAAACAGATTTGTGTATCAGAACTTAGTTTTTTCTTCTTTCCTCTCCCATTAATCATCTCACGACCCCTCAGATTTATCTGGTGACCCTTTGGAGGGGCCCGACCCCTAGGTTGGGAACCACTGGACTAAACTAGCTAACTGTATATAAAGTAGTTCAAACTAGCTCCACCTCCAGCAGCTACAACAGTAACATGCTGCTTACACACTGATGCTTCAGTATTAATAATTTAATGATACTTTAACTACATTTTGCTGCTAATACTTATGTACTTTTACTTAAGTAGGATTTTTCATGCAGGACTTTTACTTGTAATGGAGTATTTTTACATTGCTGTATTGGTACTTTTACTTAAATTTTCTGTCATTTCCCAGACCCGTGCAGCAGGAACCCTGTAAGAGCGGCGGCATCACAAACCTTCCAGCTGCGTCTCCAGGGCTGAGATGTGCTGGCAGTGGCTCTCTCCGTCCTGCAGCACCGAGGCCAGCTTGGCCTGCAGCTCCGCCGCCTTCTGCTGGTGAGACGTGGCTTCCAGCTGCAGCTGAGACAGCCGGGAGGCGGACGAGGCCAGGTCCTCCGTCAGACGCACCTGCCCGGGAGGTACAGAAGGAGAGAGGAAAGAGGGGGGGAAATGGAGGAGAGGTACTGATGGTCGTCTACAGTAAAAAAAAACAAAAAAAAACAGCCCAGATAGAGACTAAATAGAGAGTAAAATATGGTGACAGCCTGGATGAGTGGCTACTGGTGCTACCGGTGCGAGCGGCGTGACCCTGCGGGGAGAAAATGGTGGGTGAGTGGTGACTGATGGAGAAGGAGGAAAGGGGGAAAAAAAGGAAAACAGAAAGGAAAAGTTAGTTAAAATGCCCGTGATGTATGATGTAAGCGGGATGGTGCCGATGGTGTTGGTCAGATCTGGGTCAAATAGTAGCAGTAGGCAAAAACAAACTATTGCCATTTACTGTCTCAGGAATCAGTCCCTAAAGCCAGAACTGAAGTACTATTGCCTTCTACTAGTTCTCTTTTATGTAATTTCGATTGATCACCTGACCTTTTATATGATTTTAATGATTTTGTAATATTGCTGATTGTCTTCATGCTGCTTTCTTAATCTCAATGCGACTGACCTGGCCAAATAAGGGTCAAATAAAACAAATAAAACGCTTTTTTGGAAATACTATTTGACCTGGGTCTGGGTAGCGGTAGAGAGAGAAAACAGGCTCACCTGGCCCGAGCCCAGGTCCCGAGGCAGTGCATGCTGGGAAGAGAGAGCAGTAAATGCTAGGTTTCCTCAGACCGACACAGCAGTGCAAACAACCAGGAAGGGAGGCAGTTGGCAGAGAGAGCGAGAGAGAGGTTATTGTTGGCATAAGGGCTGTAAAAGTTAAGCACACCTCCCCTGAAAGCTGGGAATATAAATTGTAATCGTATAGTGAAAATCTTCAGTTACTAGTCCAAATTCACTACTTATCTCTCATACAAAACAAGGTAACAGTATTCAGTCAGTAACAAGTTATACAAATGTGAAAAAGATGCCATTTGCATTGTGTGTTTATCTTTTTGGCATCTGTGAGCCCCTTACAGGCTCACTGTATACTGTAAATGATGCAGTCAAGCCTCAGTAAATAAATCCAGTTTAAAAAAAAATCTAATATGGCGTACACTGACGGTCCTAGAGGCAAAGGTGTAGAGGATATGTGCATCATTTTTCATTCATTCCAACCTGTAGTGTGGGAGTTTATTACATTTTTTTTATTTTCATCTTGATTTTATGTTCTGTTGTCCAGCTTATGTTGATGTATGGATTTCTTCTGGCTAGATGATTATGAAAAACCTTTGAACTATGCTTTAGAAAGGGCAGTTTCCATATCGCTCGCTTCATTTCTAAAGCATGGGGGAAAAAGGCAAAATACTTTGTTTGGGTGATACCTAGCAGCTTGGGTCACTCACTGTAATTTCGTGTCCGTTCTATTCTGATTGACTGTAGACGGTGCCAGAGACTCCAACTGCATCTATGTTGAATCATGTATTTTTTTGCTGCTTTGGTGTCATTAATTGAAAATAAGCTTAACATCGTCCCAAATGATGGATGTAACCGTTCTCTGAGCGTCGTTTTTGAGATGTTCATCCCCTGTAGTCTTTCAAATGAACGTCGTAGAGAACCGGGAAGCCTTGAATGTCTGGAATCAACTTCTCGATCCATAGTCCCGAACCCCGCAACACCCCCGTCCTCATGATAGGGAACCACCGCTCACCTTGTCTTGCTCGGCCTGTAGTATCCTGGCCTGGTTGTGCTCGCTGGAGGACTTGAGGGAGTCGTTCCTCTGCTCCAGCAGCTGGTTGCTCTGCTCCACATACCTGAAGCAGAAAACACATTAGACCGGCCTCAAACTCATTTGACATTTAAAACTTTACAACTATTATTTGAGTGACTTTACTGGATTTTGAAGAATTTGGTCTGTGTTCAGTATGATATAGGCTGATATTTGCAAGGAAATATCACTGTCAGCCAAACCATATCACGTCATCGCCAATAATTTTTCCCAGACTTTTTTGTGCAACTCCCAAACTTTTCAAAACATTGTAAAAATATTTTTTTTAAAAATACATTTCAAAAATTTTCCAGAACTGCATAAGAGCCCTGATTTAATTGAGAGAAAGACTTGGGAGACTGGGAGAAGTTCTGTTATGGATCCATACAAAATAGGAATACAAGTTATATTATATTGGGTTGTTTTTTTTAAATCCATTAAATGTCATATTTTCACACTGCAGCAGAATTATAAAGAATTTTCCTCATGTTTTCCTGGGATTCACCTCTGGTTCTGGTTGATGAGCTCCCCGATCTTACGGTTTTGCTCCTCGATGCGAGAGCTCTTCTCAAACACTTCCTTCTTTAAACATTCATTTTCCTGAAAAAAAAAAAAAGTTTTGCATGTATAAAATGTCTTGAAATAGTAAGAAAACGAGAAACGATCATAATTTTTGTTAAAGAAAATAGTTGAGGAAAACTGTAGTGTTCTATATTGTACCTGGACGATCCTTTGGATGTTGTGCATGATCATGGAGGTTTCCATCGACATGCTAGACATGCCCATCGAAAGACTTCCCTGCCTTTGGAGATCATCTATCTGTTAAATACAAAAAGAGGTATGAACCAGATGCATCTCCTCTCTCTCTTCAAGCATTATGTCAAAGTTTGAGAATATTACATATACAGTATATATGCCCAGTATACCTTTGAGGCCAACTGATCCACTTTATCTGCTACTTTCCCGACAGATAATCGGATTTCTGTGTTGTGCTGCCGGGCCTCGGTCATCAAGAAAGAAGTCACATCACCAGAGCCTGGGGAAAGCAACAAAATCAGAGAACACCATACTGAAATTCTCATAAAATACAATGATTGAGTCTATGTAACATTTTAATATTCTCATTCAGAATCAAAACAGAAAATTGAACGCAGTATTCCAAAATTCCATTTGTTGCCCCTTAGCTTAGACAAATTAAAAATTTAGATTTTAGACTTGTTTTGACAGTTTTATAAAAATTTGTTTTTCCATTTGAGAAAATGAAAGTTGAAATATTGGTCTTCTCCATGCCAATCAGCATTTGGCTGTTAAAATGAAAAATAACCCTGTTTAATGTCAGAGACCAATATTTCAATTTTCATTTAATCAAATAAAAGAAACAAAAATATAAAAGTGGAAAAAAAAAGTGCTTAAAATCTATTTTGCATTCAGCCATGGGGCAACACATTGAGATTTTAAAGGACAATTCCACTCTTGTATACTCTTATAATGTTATATCAGTGATGTTGAATGCACTCCAGGAGTTATTTGTTATTTTGTTAGTTATTTAATTTACCTTTTTGTTGTATCCAGTTTCCCTCAACCTGCCTTGACTATTTACACTTCAGTTACTGATTTACTATGCTTCCCAGAATGACTTTCGACAACCCACAAAGAACTTGCCTGGACTTGCTGCATCCAGCCGCTGATTTTTTACGTGTAGGTGGAGAGAACAACAGCAATAGCGCTAATAACGATGAGAGAGTGAGACTTTCCAGTTGAGAAAAAGCGAGAGTTGTGAGTCTTTTAACGGTGTTTAAGTGTTTTAGGGTGGATGTTACCTTTAAATTCCCCATTTACACAGACCTGACTGTATACAATGATTCAATTTCATGACCTCAAAAATACCGCAAAGACATTCTGCATAAACATAATACACTGACATTGTCTTACCCATGTATGGGACAGTCTGTGCTGGGTAGACCTGGCCGACAGGCTGCAGCTGAGTGGGAGCCACAGAAGTCTGTGTGTAGGGGTAAGGCTATGAAACAACACAACAGGCTGGTATGAAGAGCCGATACCACATTTGAGACATTTCTCTTGTTTCATTTTTTTGAAAGTAACATAACATCATAGGGGACAATGTGGAGAACTCTCACCTGAAAGGCATGGGTGCTGCCTGGCATCCCAGGCTGTGGGGCAACAGCGGTCAAAGCAGGAATTAAGGCAGAAGGTGGAGCTGTGTGAGGATGAGGAAGCGCTGCAGGAAAAAACAAATAACTTCATCTGGGAACACACTATGCCAGTGATGGTCAAGGACCCCCATTTGACCCAAATCTGAAAATATTTTTATTGTTAGATATAATTTTGCAGAGTTCCATGACTATCTGTATTGCAGGTAGAGAGATAACAGTGAAACTATGATCAAAATAGTCTTTCTTCTACATTCGCTAATGGTGTTCACTTCTTCTAAATGAAATAATGGTGAAGTTTAACAATTTATCAATTTGCTGGGGACCCCCTGGAACCCCCTCAAGGACCCCTGGTGGTCCCCGGACCCCATGTTGAGAACCACTGCACTATGCAAACAAAAAGATTGGACATCACACACTAACGACTGCCTGTTTTTTTTTTTTTTGTCTTGCATCGTACAGGAACACACACTTGGATTTGGCACACTTGACGACCGGTTTGTGGCTAGTCTCGTTGACCGGCTCGCACTACAGGAGCATGTCAAGAATTGTCCAGATCTGAGCCATGTAATTCAAACATTTATTAAATGATACCAACTGGATAAGGAGGCAAGAGATTCAAGTCGGGAACCTTTACACTACATCATCTTTTACATTCGACTGAACTCCGATCTTGAAAATCAGTCGTGATGTCAAATTGTGGCTACAATCAACCTAAAAGTCATGTAGTGTGTCCCTAGCTTTAGCGATGCCCTTCAGTGGGTGTAAGGGAGCTCACCCTGCGCTGACCCTGGAGCAGCGGTGGAGATCTGGACTGGAGACGGAGCAGCGGGCCGATCCTGCGCTCTGGAAACACTGGTGTCCTGGAGGGAAACACACAGCAGGATATCAAACGTCTACAAGCCCATTCAAATTGTATTTTTTTATTGCCTTGAAGCCTGAAATGAAAACCCATTAAACCAGATGATTTTCACGCTCATTTGGATACAGTAACCACCAAAAGCAGGGTAAAAACAAAAGGCTTTTCATCTCTGACTGTATTAAAAACAGCTTGGATGTGCAAGTGTGCTTACTTCAATTAATAGTATTCAAATTCTTTAATCTTCTTTTTATCTTTGAGCTTTTTTTGCAGAAGGCAGCAGACTGTTTACCAAAATATCTTTGTATCTAGAGCCATTCATGTTACTCTCCATACAGTTTTTACCACTTTCTTCTCTAGTTACTCTATCTCTATCTATTCTCTAAAAGTATGACTTGATGGGTTTTCATTTCAGGCCTCGAGGCAAGAAAAACTAAAGCCCTTTTTACAGGATTCTCCCATCTCACCTCAAGCTCTGAGTCGCTGGATTCTGGCTGGCTGGTCACCCCCGTCAGGAAGGGCAACATGGGCTGACCCATCTTGGCCATGCGGGAGATCAGCTTGGCTTTGGTGGCGTCCGGATTCTGGAGTTTTGTAAAAAAAAGGAAAGACCCGCTTCCATCATTACAGCTGCAAAGTATTTCAGTACTTCATTAGAAAGAGAAAAAAATAAGCAGTGAGCACTTGCCGCCAACTGTTCACTGAGGGAGTTTGACTTTGCACGAAGCGGTGGCTCCCTGGAAAAAAAAAAAAAAAAAAAAGGAAAGGGTTCAGAGCCGAATCAGCTGACCTGACAGAAGAATTCAGGATAATGCTGTTAACCGTTTTCCTGGGGGGCTTTAGGCTCTCACCCTGGTCTGCCCGGGCCCGAGGCGGTCGTCTGTGCCGGGAGCTCCGGGGCCAGGTTCTCCACGCTGGGGGCCGGAGAAGGAGCCGGGGACGGGGAAGGGGCGGCGGAGTCTCTGGAGCCGGCGCTGGCCCGGTCGGACCCGCTGTCCTTAGTGAACTTCACCTAAGACCAAAAAAAAAACAGACAGCTGAAAGGAACGGAACTCTGTCAGCAAAAATGTGTTTCATAAAATAACCTTCGGACTGGCTGTTATCTTAGAAGCATTTGTACGTCAGGAGTAAATGTAATCAAGCTAGGCCGATATTCAATAATATTGAATATCGCGATATTCCGCAAATATCGCGATATTTTCCGCAGCATCGAATATCTATATATACACTGCCCGTCAAAAGTTTGGACCACACCTTATTGAATTGAACTCTTAAAGCCATTCTGATCTGAAGGCTTATGCTGAAATTCTTGAAATTAGTTTCTTAGACGAATATAAATAGTGAAGTTGATGCTATGTAGGGCTGGGCGATATGGTTGAAATCAATATCATGATAATCATAAGGATTTTTCTCGATATCAATATATATCACGATATGGTTCACGTATGCAAAATCACGTTAAATAATCAAATTAATGTTCATCTCATTGAACTGAATGGTAATGTTAGGTGTGGTGTCAAACAAAACAGAAATATTCAAATAATATTCCGACCATACCTCATTTTATCAGAGTTTTTAAGTAAAATTTGCATGTCATCATCAATTTAGACAGCAGAAATGTGTGTCACGATATCAAAATATCTTCATATCATCACGATATGATTCCACTGAAAGACGATAAACGATAATATTGAATTATTGTCCAGCCCTAATCCTATGTATGAATTTCTTTCCAAAGCCTTTGCCTTTCCATCAAGGCAAAGGGCGGCTACTTTAGAGAATCTAAAATATAAGATAGTTTTGATTTGTTAACACTTTTTTAGTTGCTGCATAATTCCATTTGTGTTATTTCACAGTGTTGATGTCTTTACTGTTATTCTAAAAAGTGGAAAATAGTAAAAATAAAGAAAAATGTGGTGTGTCCAAACTTTTGATGGGTAGTTCCTGTGTCCTTGGTGTGTATGATAGAAAAAGTGGTAGGTAAAGAAGTAAGAGTTGAATATTTGTTCGATACCCGTCGAAGCTCCGCCTCGAAAACGAGCGTGCTGTCGGCCGGGATGCGGTTGGCGACTCCCTTGGATCCGTAGGCCAGGTTGGGCGGGATCACCATGAGACGGCGGCCCGCCTTCTTCATCCCCAGCATCCCTTCCTCCCAGCCCTGTTCACCGATAGAGGAGAGAGAGAAGGAGAATGAGACATTTCTCTTAGCGGGAGGGGATTGAAGTCGAGCTGCCGTTCTTATTCCGTAAAACAAAGACCCGACTCACTTTAATCACTTTTCCGGCTCCGAGTTTCAGCCGCAGCAGTTTGTCTTTGTTCTGGTTGGAGTCGAACACCTGAAACGAAATTGAAGATTCGAAGAGCGTCGTGCCCGGAAAATTCACCAGGCAAAAAAAAGACAGAAAAATATAAAGCTTGGTAAACGGTGGTTAACCTGTCCGATGGCGTGGTTCTGCAGGAGCCAGCCTGTATACGCCACCTCCAGGGAGTCTCCGTTCTCCACCGCCTGCCCCTCCCCCAGAACCAGGTCTTGAACCACCACAGCATCTAAGGAGGGGGTACTGTTCACTTTCGCCACACATACCTGACGCACATCAAAAGAAAGTAGTCATCAGCTAATAACATCACTTTTAGGAGGCTTTTATCCAAAGCAGGGTTAGACGGATGTGGGTATTTGAAGGCCACTACCAATACCAGTGTTTCTGGATTGAAGCTG
This sequence comes from Centroberyx affinis, assembly GCF_046629955.1. NCBI lineage: Eukaryota > Metazoa > Chordata > Actinopteri > Beryciformes > Berycidae > Centroberyx > Centroberyx affinis. Next base: position 73,416 of record NW_027279033.1, on the reverse strand, counting down.
CCGGTAGCAGATATTCAATGTCTATTAATTGGACCTTTTTCATGTTCAAAAATTAAAAAAATGACGAGGATTCAGTATTTCCCCCAGGATTTTATACCTCTAACCCAAATTTGTGGTGAAGCCTGATATCAAATGGTGAAAAGCAGGTAAGTACTGAACTGGCCTTCTGCTATTGGCTTGTCTTTGTGCCATGTGATGTCACCTTCTATAGAGTCCAACAGGTGGTGACATCAGCTGGCACCAAAGACCAGCCAATAGCAGATTGCCAGCATGCTACTTTTCACCATTAGAGCTTGGGGTTTAGTTACTCTTTAATGACCTGCTCTAACCTTTGACCTCTTATCTTCTCATTCCGTTTGTCAAACAATCACCACCAACTCTGCTAACAAGTCTCCTCTACTGTCACCTACCTCTTTGCAGAAGTCTGTTGCAACCTTCTCCGAGTCAAACATTAGGGACCAGTTCTGCCGCTGGTCGTCATAAAAAGTGCAGTAGTTGTTCGGCTGTACCTGTGGGAGAGGAAAACGTGGGGAATGTGGTCAGGAACACAGAAAAGAAAAGGCAATGTCCGGCCATTTGTCCTCATTAATATGCTAATTTATGCCGCAAGATGCTCCAAAATCGAATTAGATCATCTACTCTATAGGAGGTGAAAAACCCCAAAAACTTTAAAAATACGGGGTTAAAAAATAAGAAACAAGAAAGAAAAATCACACCTCTGAATATGTAACTCAAAACATATTTACCATTTCAAAATTCCAAGCCTTTATTTCTTGACTTTTCAATATGTGGCTGTATCATATGGCCATATCACTCTGTAGCTGAAGATTATGCTTAATATAACAACAAATATCGGAATATGTGACACAGCAGGGGATTTTTTTTGCCCAGTTCCAAAACCGGCAATAAAGCTGCTTTTCCATACATTTTCAGTCTTTCCAAATGTGTGCAGGAACCCTCTGTGATTCCTCTAGTGCAGAGGTTCTCAACATGGGGTCCGGATACCACTAGGGGTTCTTGAGGGGGTTCAAGCAAACTAATGAATTGTTAAACTTCATCATTATTTCATTTACAAGAAGTAGAGAATGCAGAAGAATGACTCTTTTGATCATAGTTTCACTGTTACCTCTCTACCTACAATACAGATAGTCATGGAATTCTGGACAAAATCTTATCTAACAATAAAAATATTCTCTGATAATCTCAGAAATCTTATCAAATGAGGGTCCGTGGCTCAAATGTGGACTAAATTAGGGGCCCTTGATATGAAAAAGGTTGAGAAGCATTCCTCTAGTGTATCAGAATATCTGTCTCTCCACATTCACCATCCTTTGAGTCTTCGCTCACCGTAAAAGCAAAGCCGACGTGAATCTTGGCGGCCGTCACTTGCTTCTGCTGGCTCATGTACAGCAGCAGCTTGTACTGCGGGAGAGGAGAGGGGCGTTACTCACAGAAAATCAAAAGTTGGCCCAATAATCTCAAATGACTGACCAATTAGCAAAAGCTCCAACCTCTTTTGTTGTGTGGTTGCCCAGCACCGCTGCTCCCAGCTTTCCTTGCTTCACATACTGTCCGCTAATACTGCGCACGAGACATGGATGTCAGACAACTATAGGCTGCTTGTTATTATAATACAAATGTATTATAATGTTTTTAATCTGATAAATGCATCACTTGGTTCAATGCTTTTGAAGTTTCATTTTTGGGGGCTGCTAGACAAAAAAGGCTGAGAATCACTTAAAATAACATTAAAAATATTTTCAAATATTTAAAGCAGGCAACTCACTATCTGAAGGCTTGGGCTGCTGTGGCGAATAACACTGCAGGAGCTCCGGGGGGCGGAGCTGATTTCTGGGCAGGTGGCACTATAAGCAGGCAGAAGCCATATTCAGGTCAGATCCCATATAATGGCACCATCTTAATTCACTGATGGCTTTTGGGTCTGACAGTCTTACCTGGATTGGAGCTCTTCCTGGGCTGTTTGGGTGCTGTATACTGGAACGACTCATTCCCCTGACTGGCTGCTTGGTCCAGCCCAAACAAAGAGGCCAACTTAGCCCTGGAGAGATGACAAGAGGAAAAGACGATGTCTATCTTTGCGATCCACTTATGGTTTTAGTGTGCCATGAAACGTATGATCGGCTGAAATTTGTTCCACTCTTGAGGTCTGGGCTCATAGAATAAAAACCCCCATTCCCACACACGAGGGCAAAGCTTTCATCGTACAAGCCTTTCATCTCGATTTGGGGGATTTCAAGAGTTACTGTAGCTGCCTGCCACACTTCGGCATTTCCTAACACCCTTTTAATCCACCCGCATGTTTAAAAGTCAAGCAGACAATGGGCTACATTATGCCCTTTCGGTTTGCCCGACAGAGTGCTAAAAGATACATTCGTCCATGAATCATATCAATCACAGCCAACGATCTTGTCGTTTGCGTCAGAGGAGCTCAGGGTCAAAACCGCGAAAGGCTAAGTCAACATGTCATGCTTCCTCAACGTGGAAGAGAACCAGGAAAGCGAAACGCCCGCAATTCCAAAACAACTGAATCCCTGAAAAAGCTCCGAAAGCAAGACTCGTACTGACCCCTGGAACTCCCTCCACAGGTAATCGTTGGTATCTCCCAGGATAGACATGGTGAACGCCTTGAGGCCTTCGTCTCCAGTGGCAAAGAACTGGGATGCGGAGGGGCAGCCCGTTTGCATGTGTGACACGGCCACCTTAAAGCCTCCCGAGATACGTTCCGATGCTGCTGCTGTCCGCTGCCACCCCCGATCCCCTGTCCTCCGGTGCGGTCACACCACCGTGGCAGATTCAACAGCATAGCAGAAGGAGAGCTCTGGAGGGTCTGGCTCAAGTTGTTCGGGTCTCCGCTGAGCAGAGATGTGCCCGCGGCAGAAGCCCTCACCTTACTCTTCTAACAAGCAGCATGTGAGAGGAATTAGCCGCCACAACACTCCTCCCTCCCTCCTTCCACCGCTCAGCCCTCCTGCCTCAAACCCTGCACAGGCTTCTCATTCCACCAGCTCATATGAGGAGCATTGTTAGAGAGCACAACCACGGCAGGCAGTCGGAGAATGCGGCAGAGCTGGAACCGAATGCCTCATAATTGGGCGGCGGGGTGGCTGGGTGGTCAGCGAATCCATCCCGTAACAGAGAGGTCACAGCTTTGATCCCTGCGACATCCAATTTGTCTATCAACGGTGTCCTTAGCCCCCGATACGTTCCGTTCTCTCTTGTAAGGAGAGAACGTCAATCCACACCAAACTCCATTCAAAAATTTGGCGATTTAACATACATACCTAGACAACACACAGCAGACATACTTAGAAAATGACTTAAGACCTTTCAGAAAACACCAGAATCCACTCTTCAATTCGGCACACATTCAATGCACAAAGTAGCACTTGTTTCAATAAATTTGCAACTTTTAGAATGAATTCAGCTTCTATTCCATCCCCGTGGTGGGCAATAGTGAGCAGTGTGAGGCAGCTCTAAAGATTTTGATATTATTGAAATAACCCCTGCTTGGTGTATCAGATATGTGCCGAATTTATCAGAAGACCCTAATGATTCATAAATGATCTTGGGTCATCTTCTACTAAGTGTGTGTGTTTTCCAATAAGCAAGCCAACAATAAGTTGCCAGATTTCTGAAGGCGTTCGGCGTAACATTCACTCCATACAAGAGAACGGAGCGTTATCGGGACTTTAATAAGATATCTACTCAATCTTTCTAAGTTGCTCCACATAAGAGCATCGGCTAAATGCCTAAAACATAAATGTGACATGTAATTTAAACGGTGCCCTGAATAGAAGACCCTGAACATGTCATGACCAGGGAGGTCTGAAAGGCTTCCTTCATGAGAACTACTTGGCCATATAAATAGACAAGGGGTGACAACGTCAGTGTAGATATGGACGCATGTGATAACCTGGTGATAACTCATCAGTGGGATGCAGACTGAATCAAACGTGCACTCAGTATGAAAGCATTTACATGCATATAAGGCTTTATAACATAGCTATAACGCGGTATATCGTTCCAGTAACTAGCCGCATATTAGCTTGCAACAAAGCTTGTTTCTTTCTCCGCGGCATTAAAAGACTGTTGCTAAATGCTGGAAACTGTCAAGAGATAAGCTAAATGTTAGCTAGCCCCGATAAGTTCCGTTTTCTCGTGTGGACAAACCCCTTTCAGAAATCTGGCAACTGAATGTGACCTTGCTTATCGGTAAAGTAAATACCACCGGAACATAACTTTAAAACCTCATCGCGAATCTTTAGACGCCTCTCTCCAATTCGGCACACATATGATCTTCAAAGAAGCACTTTATGTATGTAAAATCTCATCTTTTGGAAGTGGTTCGCACTGCTCGCTACCGCCCTCCACTGTGTATTTTGGTGGAAGAGGGTTGAGGGAATAACGGGGGGAACATTTGTAAATGTTAAAATATATTTGGAATGCGTGCTTCTTCTTGGAGTAAGTGTATGCCGAATTAGAGAGAGGCTTACAAGTATTCATAAAAGGTCTCGACTTGTATTCTACCATGTATGACCGTTTACCAATAAGCAAGGCCACATTAAGTTGCCCGATTTTAAATGGAGCTAGACAAGTCGTTCTCTCTATGGTGTCAAGCTAAAGTTAGCTCGCCGGCTAAGAGCATTTAGCTAGGTGAAAAAAACCCCAACTCACCCCCCAGTGGGAGACAAGAAATCCCCATCTTCATCGTCTCCGCCGAACATGTTTTTATTCACTTCTTCGAGTTATTTGCCTTTGCTTTTGATATAAAACATAAGTAGAACTGAGTTATTATTATATGCCTTGTTTGTTGAACTATGATTTCCTCTGCAGGTCTCTTCCTGTTTGTGGTGGAATCAGCTGACTTTCCACCTGATTCCTATTCAGTGTGCGCTAGCTGCCACTAGAGGGCGCCACAGGCTATTTCTTATTCCTATATAAGGGGCTTCCACATTGATTTACGTCAAGGACCCCCAAGCAGATATGCACATTAGACTCCCATTTTATAGGCAGCAAAAGGTGAGATAGGCAATCCCTACCGGCTGCAGAGAACTGTTCTGTAGCTGACCCTGACCTTTGACCTCCCTGTGGAGGAAGGCCAGGGAGAGAGGATTTCCTAATAAAGGATCGATAAAGTCAATCACGTTATCTGAGAAGATGTTTGTAGTAAGCTATGGCTTAGTAAAGAATGAACTGTCTATACTGTAGGTAGGGAAGGTGAAACTTCAAATCAAAAGTCAGTCATTCTTATACATTCTGTCACTGTGTTCCCATCTAGTGAATGAGAACCCTCTGTCAAGCAGCTAGAGTCACATATGGTTCTCCTCCAAGTCATCTGTCATCATGCCGAAAATAGATCTCATTTCAGTCGCATAAACACGACCACATCTCCAATAATTAATGTTAATTCAGCCTAATGCTCGTGTCTTACTTCTGTGCCAAGCTCATTAAAAGAGCCTGGATCACCGGGCGAAGCACAAATAGCATTTTGATCCGTCATAACACTGAAAAACCATTTGATGTGACTTGGACTCAGGGGCGGACTTAGTCACTTGGGGGCCTGAATGCCCCCCTGGATCCCCCCCCCTTCACCCCTTTCAATCCATCCTTTCTACCATTCATAGTTTAATTTGTCTCTTACATACCTGTACTCTACGAACCAATAATCCCCTTAAAATAACCTTACATTTTCATTCATTTACACCGATTCACCCCTTAATTCATGCAAAATCCCCTTAAAATTAATGAAGGGAGTTATTAATGGAAGAGATCCCATCCAAACCTCCTTAAACACCCCCTTAATCTTGAGTCCTTTCTTTCTAATTTAATGTAAAATTCAAGGAGACAGGAACTTTTCCATTAATAACTCATTAATAACCTGTAAACCTCCACAAAAGGCATAAAAAATCCCTTAATTTCTAGTGTCTCTGTGAATCAACCCATGAATAAATCCCTTATAAACCCATGATACTAACCTTACTTTTTTATTTTTAAAGGATAGTTCATGTTTATGAAATAGAGAAATTAAGGACGTGTCAGGGATAAAATGAAGGGGTTTGGTTCTCTCTTTCTTTCTCTCTATTTTGTGTTTTTTCTGCGTCACCTGGGTAGCTTTGCTTTTTTTTTTTTTAATTCTCAGATTAACTGGTACAGTGGGAAGAAACAGCTAACAGCCAAGAGCCAATATTGCACTAGAACAGTGGTTCTCAACGTGGGGTCCGGGGACCACCAGGGGTCCTTCAGGGGGTTCCAGGGGGTCCCCAGAAAATTGATGAATTGTTACTTCAACCATTATTTCATTTAAAAGAAGTCAACACAGTTACAGAATGTAGAAGAATGACTGTTTTGATCATAGTTTTTCTGTTATCTCTTTACAGATAGTCATGGAAGTCTGAACAAAATCATATCTAACAATAAAAATATTCTCAGATTTGGGTCAGAGAGACAAAATCTCATCAAATGGGGGTCCATGGCTCTAAATGTGGACTACATTAGGGTCCTTGATATGAAAAAAGTTGAGAATCACTACACTAGAAGACAAAGAGTGGGGGATTTTTCAAAAAGTAAATGCTAAATTGATGAAAAATAAGTTCATATTAGTCCTGTTCTTGTCTTTTGCGTTGCTCTCTGGCTGCATTTTCTTTCTTTGCCTAATGTTAGACTGCCCCTGCTTGGACTTTGTCACAAAAGCCATTGAGGGCAAGTTGCACCAGTGCACAAAGTGTCCGAATTCAGTATGATTTCAATTCAATTTGAAGTCGATGGTTAACCGGTTAAGACTAAATGATCAGTCGTGGCTTGGACATGTTGTTTGCGATTTGGCAAATGTTATATTCCATTTCTAAAATATATGAGTAACACTTGAAGTGATGCTCATATGGCATTAAGCGCATTATAAGCACAATAAGCTTAATAATCAGTGCATGATGTAATGAAGAGAATGACAACTGTATAGTTATATGACAAATTCATAAATTGAATGTAATTTTCTGATGTTTGCACTATGAAACCAAACCCCTTCATTTTATCCCTGAAATGTCTTTAATCTCTCCATTACATAAACATGAATTATCCATTAAAAATAACAGCTTTAATAAGGTATGGTTAGTATTATGGGTTTATAAGGGATTTATTCATGAGTTGATTCACAGAGACACTAGTAACTAAGGGATTTTTCATGTCTTTTGTGCAGGTTTACAGGTTATTAATGAGTTATTAATGGAAAAGTTTCTGTCTCCCTGAATTTTACATTAAATTAGAAAGTTAGGAGTCAAGATTAAGGGGGTGTTTAAGGATGTTCTGATGGGATTTCCTCCATTAATAACTCCCATAATTCATTTTAAGGGGATTTTGCATGAATTAAGGGGTGACTATTTAAAATTAGTGCACCTTGGTCTACTATTCATGCTGCATGTTACCTCCTTTGCATTCTGAGGAGGGTTTCTTAACTTGGAAAAGCTATTTTGGCTCCGTCATCTGAGCCACGATCTAAAGGTAAAACGTTTATTAAAATGTTTATTAATGTCTCCTCACCACGGCAACACACACACACACACACACACAACACCATTCAATATAATCCATCTGCTTTACTCTCTTTCATTATGTACACGTGATCACTTTACAGCAATATTACTTTTAGAATTTTTTGGCATTTTTTTCACCCTCTTCTTTTTTTTTTTTTTTTTTTTTTTTTTTCGTTACCTATCAAAAATATACAAAAATAAAATTTCTTCCTCTTTTCACAGTCACAGTCGGTTCCGTGTTTTCCCGTTAAGAAGAGGCTTGGGGCTTCCGGTTCCGCTTGGCCCGCCGGGCGGCCGGGAAGCGGATGAAGTCGAAGTGTTTGGATTGGTCCGTGTTGGGGAAGGGGGGCGGGCCCTTGTGCAGCCTCTTGATGAAGTGGACCTCTCGCTGGTTCTCCCTCGTCCTGGAGGCTCGGATGGGCCTCCCCTTCCTGGTGAAAGCCACATACCAGCCCTCATACTTGGCATTCTGGAAGGCGGTGTAATTGTTCTCCAGCACGATCTCCGTGAAGATACAGTCCCTGCTCCGGCCGTTGGGCTATGTGTGTGTGTGTGTGTGGAGAGAGAGAGAGGAAAGAGAAAAAGATGATTTATGTTAGAGAAGGTCCACTAACACAGTCATTCTCAACCTTTTTCATATCAAGGACCCCTAATCTAGTCCACATTAGAGCCACGGACCCCCATTCGACGAGATTTTGTCTCTCGGACCCAAATCTGAGAATATTTTTTATTGTTACAAATGATTTTGTCCGGAATTCCATGACTATCTGTATTGTAGGCAGAGAGATAACAGAGAAACTATGATCAAAACAGTCATTCTTCTACATTCTCTAATTGCGTTCACTTTAAGTTTAACAATTCATCAATTTGCTGAGGACCCCCTGGAACCACCGCAAGGACCCCTGGTGGTCCCCGGACCCCACGTTGAGAACCACTGCACTAACAGACTGGAAAACACATGGATAGAACTGTGCATTATGTCTTTTTTTTTTAGTTTATACACATCAAACCAAATTTAAAAAGCCATGCCATTATAACTAAGACAGTACAAGATACAGGAAAGTAACAGAAAGCATACACCTGCACCTTGGGTCTTTCTCTAAATTCCACTATACATGCAGGATATTTCCTAACAGTACGTTGGAAAATAAATAAGGAAACAAAATAAAAAGAAAGAATATGGATGTGATGTGGTTGTATATGGGAATTCTTCTAACTTTTAAGCTACTTTAGAGGAACTTTAAGGGAAAACTCAGGGTGCCAAGGGGTTAAACGTTGTAAATTCATCTTCGCTATCCATCATCACCTTTCACAAACTTCTAAGAGACGATGAGAAATGGATTCACGGCTTTCTCATGTGACTACATCTTTTCCATTTCCCACGAAGGAAGTGGAGAGCTGACCCATCGCTGCCACTCTTTGGACACACAAGACCGGGGGCATCTATCTGGGCATCTCCTGAGAGAATTCCCGTTTTTTTTTTTTTTTCCAAGCACATCATGTCCAGGGATGAATGACAAGCCACGAGACTACAATGACAATGGAGCTTTGACTGAAGCGTGCGTATGAGCCACAGTATTTTGGCGGATGTGAGATCTCCAAAGGTGAAGCCCAGGCAGAAGGGGCGGCGGTGGAAAGCGGTCGCTCATGACTGGAATCTTGACTTTTGTCGGTAAGTGCGCGTACACGTTTTTTCCAGTGTGAAGTCTCGTGTTTTGTAAGCGACAGTTATCTGGAGCTGACAAAGTGTTGACTGGAGAGGTGTTTGTCCTCTCATAGAGCCGATTTGGCGGGTTACACTGCAAAAAACTGGCCGGTTAAGTTATTTGATCTTGTTTCCAGACTCGCTGCACTGGCAGATGATTTCACCGGTTTCAACAAATTTGGCTATTTTTGTCAGGAGAATGTAACTTGTTTCAGGGTTAGGGTTAGTTTCTTGTTTCCAGATTTTCTTCGTTGTTTTATGATGATTTCTTGAAAGAAGTCATATTGGCATGAATCAAGAAATTTACTGAAACCAGAAAGATTATCTGCCAGTGTAGTGAGAGAATTTGACTAAAAATATCATGAGATAAGCTTGATAGGTCTGGAAACAAGGTAAAATCACTTGACAACTTGTCATTTTTTACAGTGTAAAATGATCCCAAAGTGTTACATTTTGGTCAATTTTTACCCTCTTAAATTATCATGGATGATTTTGCTCTATAGGTTTACTTGTTTAGCCAGGAGTGAATGCAAATCTTACAATAAACTATGGCACTATATATACCATATTATACTATAATCAAGTGATAACCTCAATTTACCTTTTTACTCACAGCACTAACTCAAAACTCTTCTATACGACCCCAAATCATATCTATATATCTACCTTCCAATCATAGAAAAGAAATCAATTTATTATCATACCTTCCCAACGAGTTTCCCCTTCCGGTTCATGCAGAGGTAGCGCCCGCTTTCCGCACCTCTTATCCTCACTCGACTGCCAAAGGTGTCCGTCTCTACAAACAGACGAGCTGCAAAAAAAAAACACAACAGAAGAAGAAGAATCAAAGAGCTGCAAAAAAAAGACAGATACATGCCAAATATAGCTCAAACTGCGGGTCAGCTCTCAAATCTGTTCCAAAGGTTTTTACACAAGACCCAAGACACAAACTGCATTGGGGATATTATTGGATAAAGTCACATTTTGCCTCTTTCCAATGATGCTTAAATGGGAATAACTATATTTTCTGCTTCACAGACAAAATGCACAAACTATCCAAAATATGGCGAGCCTGAAAATGATAAATGAAATATGTACTGTAAGGATGCAAGTAGAGTCCAATTATATATTCTGAGTTCTCTGGTTGATATTCTGTAGTCATTTCCATAACACTGTATACAAATTTTGGTGGAAAAAAAATCATTAACTGAAGTTCATCATTCAATATCTCTAAAATATATACAATCCAGTCGATGTCTTGTCAACCAAGCCCTTTACTTTTTTTTAAAAGTATCATAATTTAGCTTGATTCTGCACTATTAATCATATTATAAGAGAGTGGATCACTTTTTTGCAAGGGTGGATCTCTCGTTTAAACTGAAACTACATACTGGCAACCTCCAACACCAAAGCTATTGCCTTGATTAAACAAATGTTATCATTCGGTATTAAAGAGCTGTAACAGCAGTGGAATACACAAATGTAAATTGAATTTGTCCTGATTGCCCTCTCAGTTAGTCATGGCCTTTGGGCATGACGACAGCCATGTGTATTGGACCACAGAGACAAAAGACTCGGCCTAATCAGCCGCTAATTCGCCAGACGATGGCTTTGGATACAGCGGGGAAGCTGAATTAACATATAGGCCTGAAAACACCTCACAGAGGGTGGGACGGGCAGGTTTGGGAGGTGAAACTCCTGGTTGTGGTCCCTACACAGAGGACAACAGTGACCCAGCAGGGCCCCTACAGCATGGTCCTGACAGGGAATAACAGCCCCTCATTTGACTTGAATTCTTCGGGGGAATTCTTTTAAAATAAAAAAAAAGTAGCAGGGAAAGCAGTTTTCAAAGGGTTCGACCGATATGGGTTTTTGCAAGCTGATGTATTTTAACATATATATGAAGTATTATTTGATTGAAGCTGCCAAGAGCTGCTAATCAATGTCTTTAAATGTGCCAAAAAACATTCCAAGATCCACTGTTTCCCCCAAAATGGTCTTCTTATCAGGGCAGAAAAGCCTCTGAAACAGCATTTAGACCATCATGGGACACTAAAACTCTCCACTGAAACCCATACAGGGTGAGGCAGCTTTCATTGCAAGTTTTACAGACTAACACCCTCTGAAGCTGTTCAGTTAAAAAATGAAAGGACACTCCATCATGTTGGAGGTGAATGACACTGACTATCTGAAATCCTATTTTCAATAAAAACCCAATATCAAACCGATATTTCCGCCTAATCCTAATTTTGTCCCAAGAAAACCCATCTAAGAACTGTTTTTATTGCTGTTAAATATGATTTTGAGGAGAATAATAAAACTATCTAAACTAAACCTCCGATCAAAACCATACATTCTCTCATTATGCTGCTCCTCCAGTCAAACTGAACTAAATAAACAAATTTCTGGGGACCCCTGATGGATCCCTGTGGAACTCCACTCCAGAACTTACAGATTTATAGCAAAGCAAAAATGTCCTTTAAGGTTAAAAGCAGGCCTCAGGTCAGGTCTTACCGTAAGTATTTCCATCTTCAGCTGTGGCGGTGACCCTTTTGCCCTGAATCTGGACGTGTTTCCCGCTGGTGCGGCTGTAGAGCTGGTAAACCCTGACCTGTCTGCGGCTGAGCTGGTCCGTCACTGCTCCCTGCGTCCTCACATACTGGTTAAAATTAGGAGACGGGTGATTCTCCCCCTTTTTTTATGCAAAAGGGAAAAATAAAATCACATATTTTTTCCTTCTAATCTGAGATAAAAATATATATATATATATGTATAAGCCAAATAATAACCACTGAGTATAAGTTTGCGCCTAGAGAATAAATCACTATAATATTGCTAGAATATTCCGATAGTATTCCTGCGGTACTCAATAGTGAATTAATGGTGACCTATCCTACTTTATGGTATTTTTCATCTCCTGCGATATCACTATAATAATATTCCTATGGTGTGTCTCAACACTCAGCTCAAGTTTGCAGTGGCCTTATCCTGCTTTATAATATTTCTGTAATATTCCTATGATACTTATAGAGTGTTTGTGTAGGCTAAGTTTATCATTCTCTATCATTCTCTATTTTTTATTTTTTTTTAACTCCTATGGTATCACTATAATATTCCTATTATTCCTATAGGAACTTAAAAAGCGTGTCTGAGGCACTCAATAGCGAGTTTTGTCACACTACTATTTTTACCTCCCATGATATCACTAGCCTATAATATTCCTATGATATTCTTTTCGGGAATTTTAGTTTTACAGTGATATTTGAATTGTATCATTCTAAAACGTATCACAGGATTACAATAATAGCCGAATCGTACCTTTTGTAATACTTTTCAACCAACATTAAGATTACATGTCGTAATGTAACAGTAAAGGTCTTAATCTAACTAAAAAAAAAAAGAAAGAAAGAATGTAACCAACTTTCTAGTGGGCTTACCTGAGCATGGCACCACAGCACGAAAAAATGAAATGATCTGCAGAAGCAACAATAAATCAAGAATTATTATCATGAAGTGGCATTTCAGAACCATTTTGTAATTATTGTAAAGAAAAAAAAAAAAAAAACTCTTGCAATGACGTCTATCAGCTGTCTTACATGTAAATGCAGCGCTGATTTATTCCATACATTCTCCTTTTTATTGCATCCGATCAAGAAAGGGGCTTCTCGCGGCAGATAAATCCCAGAAGGATGCGGTAAATCCGACGGAGCTCCCAGAGTTTGGCATATGCACACTTGACCTGTCCATCCACACACCAAAAGCCTCTGATAGAAGAAGGCGCCTCTCACTTTTCCCACATTTAATAAAAACCTGATCCAGCCGACTGGGTGCCCGAGCCCTGCTGAAAAGATCCGCGCGGTTTATTATAAGGGGATCCGCCGACTTCCATGATAAACCCTCTTCATGTCATTTGCGTGAAAATGTGAAGAAGAAGAAGAAGAAGAGGGGGGTCCCCGGCTCGGCGCAGGTCTGCTGGTGTGCTGGGTTAATTCCAGGTTTTGAAAAGCCCTCTGTCTCACCGGGATCAGGCTGCTCACTGGTTAAATGTTGAAAGGCAAAAAGTCCCTCCCTGAAATGTTTCTATTGTGGGTGGGCAGAGCAACAGGAGCCCGAAGATGATTTCACATAGGGAGAATTATGCAGAAAGTGCAGCAAAAAATTCATTTAAATTCTTCAAAAATGCATGAGAGCAAAAGGGTTTATTTCCAAATCCACTTCCTAAAGTGAAACTAAATATTTTACTTTGAATTTGTATCTCTCTCTCTCTCTCTCTCTCTCCCTAATGTATTTAGATCATTATTGCAGCATTGTATTTAAAAGTGAGTAGCCTAATGGCACCTTATGGGTGTGGCAATTAGGTGTTAAAGACACCATTGACCCTCCTCCCCTTTTATCTTATAGAGAGGCTAATTGGTCACACTTCCAGCTCCTGTAACGGAGCCCAAAGCAAATCATTTAGACAAAAGGCTCGTTTCATCTTTAGATAATAAGATAATCAACATCCCAAAGATGAACAGGTGATGAGTAGCCCAATACTCTCCATTTTCCTCTTCCCCTTTAAAAACAACTCATTTCCAGACTTAAATTGGATTTGAAAACGCTGCATTGATCATGAGAAGAGAAGAAAAGAGAAGAGAAGACAATAGAGCATAAAAGACTAGAGTAGAATTGCATAGAATAGAAGAGGAATTGGCTGGCAATATGGTCATTTCTCCATATTTTGATAGCTGCTGAGTCCAAATGAAGCCTATAGTTTGTGTCCATACAACAGTGTGTAACGTGAAGCCTCAAGTGCCTCCACATCTTTGCCCCACGCACATTCTCTTGCCCCCCCACCCTACACCCCCCACCCCCCTGTCGAGGGCAATAAAGTTGTAAAATACAGCAGTTAAGCATCTCTGACATGTTGACCTGCTTTTGACTGGGTGACAAGAGCTTGTAGCAACTGACACAGTAGACATAGCGGCAATTGATTCCACTTGTTAATGTCACTTCTTAAAACGCTGTCAATCCGTCCGTCCATCAATCAGTCCTGCTGTGGCATAACCTGACAACAAACAATATTGTTCTAAGTCAGAAGCCAAAACAAAGAATAAGAGTGATGTGTATTGAGGGAGCCAACTCATGATTTTACAGAATGACGCATGGTGTGTGTGTGTGTGTGTGTGTGTGTGTGTGTGTTTATTTGCATAAGCCTGGGAGATGTCCGCATAGCAGGACCAAAATAACCCCGTCTCAGTATATGCTGCAGTGACGGACTCCCCATCACCTGGAAAACCTATTTGCTACCCAAAGAATGTGTGACAAGTCTGCTGATATATGATCCAATGTCGTCTGCCTGTACAATTAAAAATACATTCGAAAAGCATGTCGCGCCAGTAAACACCGGATCAAGTCTTCTCATTCCTCCGAGTGCAGGACCTTTTCCAACTGTAACACATATTTACACAGGTTGGAGTTGTAGTTGGACAAGCGTTTCTCGGAGGTAGAACTAATCTGATTGGTTGAGCTGACCCTCAGTAGGCGGAGCCAAAGAATCTCCGTTTTTGGAGCGCAGTTAGCTAACTGGCCACGGACTCTGGTCAAAAGGTAAATAATAAATATAAATAGCAATGACTTATTTTTTCCATATTCAATCATGACCAAGGCATTCATGATGTTGGAAGGCCAGCAGCTAGCTAACTAGCTTACACAGATAGCTATACACTAGTATGGCTAGTTTGAATTTGGAAGGTCAGCTAGCTAACTAGCTTACACAGATAGCTATACACTAGTATGGCTAGTTTGAATTTGGAAGGTCAGCTAGCTAACTAGCTAACATACTTAGTATGGCTAACGGAATTGTATCCAATTCCGGACACTGTATCCAATTCCGGTAATTTCTGGGGTTTATACAGAGTTCCCAACCGAAAGCTAAGTGACGTAAATTCATACACATTTTAGAAACTAGGTATCAAATTTCATAAATATCTATACACATAAGCATATAAAACACTAAGTTACGAACTTAGTCACGAACAATTAGCGGGAAGCCTTAAATCCCACTTTGGGCGACATGTAGAGAATCGGTATTGGCTGATAAATGGAAAAATAAGAGCCTTGAGTAGGCTACATAGCCTACTTGAGACGTGAGAATGGAGTTGGAGTTGAGAGACGACGTCTCATATGCAGATATCTGTTTATAGAGATTAGCCGAAATGTCGTCTGGACCTAAAAAACCTACAACAAGTATCGATGTTTGTGTATTGTGTGGAGAAACTTTCGACTCTCGCGTTTCAAGTTGCTAATCGGACTGTAAACAATGACTGGCTCACGGAAGAGGAAGTCTTGGCCCGGATGTCCACTGGCTACACCGGAAACCCTGAAATATTGTCCGTTGCCACCAGAGTCTAATCGTTGTCAGACCGATAGACGATGAGTTCAGAGATTGTTGAGGGGGTTCAAGGGGGTCCGTAGTAAATTGATGAATTGTTAAACATCACCATTATTTAATTTACACGAAGTTAACACAGTTAGAGAATGTAGAATGACTGTTTTGATCATAGTTTCTCTGTTATCTCTCTACCTACAATACAGATAGTCTTGGAATTCTGGACAAAATCATATCCAACAATAAAAATATTCTCAGATTTGGGTCTGAGAGACAAAATCTCATCAGATGGGGGTCCGTGGCTCTAATGTGGACTAAATTAGGGGTCCTTGATATGAAAAAGGTTGAGAACCACTGAGATAACCATCGTTTCTGACTCTGCTGAGCTGTGGTTCACTGGGGTTATCCGTCATGAGTTACATCCTGCTAAACGTAGAAACACGGCAGCGGATGACGCTTAGCTCTTATGACTTGACTTCCAATTATAGGAGCTAACTAGGATAATTTTTTATTTGGGGGGGAAGGGGGGGGGGCTAGTGGGTACAGAGTGGCTTTTGCAGTAGCTGTTCTCACCACTGTGGAATTCACAGATCTCTGGCTATGCTGCGTTCAGTGTCAGCAAGACGTTCGGGGAATGGGATATACAAAGAAGAAAAAGAGGAGATATGGCCCCATGAAATGCCAGTCGTTTAGCCCCCCCCCCTCCATCCCCACCTTCCAACACACACAGACACACACTTCAGTTTACAAAGTGACGGTGAGATCTGAGGCGGTGCAACCTGATCTTATTTATTCGCGTCTGTGCGGCGGGCGCTCAGACTGTGATAGAAATAACCGGACGTTCACAGGAAAACACAAACACCTCCAGTCGTTTTTTTTTTTTTTTTTTTGTAAAGAAACATAAACATAAGTCCTCCCTTTGGAAGAACTCTCATGCTGCAGAACTGCATTGTTGGATGTGGGGATGATCATTGGAAGGAAATTGAATGACAGCAATTGAATGAATACATGTAATGGTGATGATACAGATATAAGGAAATGACTTAGTCCCTGGAGGTAAACAGATTATTGTATTGGCTTTGAATTTCTTGCACCTACTGTGTAATAAGAATTGAATAACAGCATAATTAACTTTTTATCAACAAGGGATTTGTGAGTTTTCTCTCAATCCACACCCTCAGGCCTTACAGGCTTCCTACATTTTCCCCACACGTGTTCCATTTCCATGTAATAATGAGATACTTTTTGAGACTTTAACTTGTTGACAGGATCTGAAGAGTTTACCCACTAAATCTATAGTATACATCATAATAAGTAGTATCAAACTGATGTAAAGTATATGAGGATAGAGTCAAAAAAAAGGACAAAAAACATAAACCAATGCCAATATAATAGATTTTGTTTATATTTACTAGAGGTCATATAGTTTACCCACCTTTTTATTCATCACTACATCACTAGTTATGATGCAGGCCAATAGTATGTGTGACATTCCTCACAAGTATGACAATATGAAATTAAATGACAAAGGAGCTACAAATACACATACTGCGTAGTCCTATGTATATTTGGACATAACAGTTTCCCTCCTACTTTTGCAGACTTTCTGACTTTTTGCCAAACCTTTCCGATCACATTCATTTCCCATAGAACCCCAGCCTTCCTCGGGGCTACTGTACCTCCAGCGACAAGTGAAAGGAGAACTGGTGGTCTCCAAACAGCTCTGACCGCATCGTAAAAATCTCCGCCATAAAGAGCAACTGGCCACTCTTTTCTGACCCTGCAAAAATAGAGGCAAGGGTTCAGAAAGTGGGTGGTCCACCCCTTTTATGAATGATCAAAAAAAAAAAAAAAAAAAAGCGGGATTGTTCGAGAGGATTCGCTTGGACGAGCACCCCCTTGCTCCTCATCAGCGGTGGCGGGACTCTTCCCGTCCTCCCCGCCACCCCAAGTCTACAATTAGGTCAGTCATCATCGCTCTCCGTCAGTTGATTCAACAGCCTGGGAATGTTATGCTCAAAACGCAGACTTAACGGTCATTTCAGTCTTATACGGTCAAAATGTACAAACCTGTACTTATGACAAAGGCTGCTGACCCTTAGGTATCGCCCTGCCATTTGCAAGCTGACCATTTGAGCTTGCCAAATTTGACACAGCTGACACAGGCAATAAATTTGAACTAGTTCCCCCACCCCCTTTATCCATAATGAGCACTGGCCCTGCAAAGCCTTTGAACACACACACACACACCGACACACACAAGAACAAATTTAACGTGGTAAACACGGGATACAGTTGTGATAAGAGATAGGAGCGAATCTGCCAAATCTGAATTCTGGAAAGTAAAGTGGGAAAACACGTACTGGCGTCTGCAAATGGAACATCACAGCTAGCACCGATGCGTGTGAATAACTCAAGAAGCTGTATAAGAGCTAATAGGTGACAGACAACATTGTCAGGGTGACTAGACTAGACTGTGCAAATCCCCCGCCCCCCCCAAGAGTCCCTGTAGCGCTGGGACGTCCGACAGGTGAAACCCGAGTTGCCGATCGGCGATTAACACCCGGCCGGCCGCAGACAGGCTCTGACCGCTTCATCCACCCCGGGGCCCAAGAAGCTGGGAAACATGTCAGCCTTTCAAAACTAATAAAGTGAGTCACACAACAGAGACAGAGAGAAAGAAGGGAGGAGGGGAGAGAGGGGAGAGGGGAGGAGGGGGGGTGGTAATGAAAATAGCCGGACGCTGGTCCAGCTACACCGAGAGGCTATAGAGAGGCAGACGGGGGGGGGGGGGGGGGACCACGCAGCATCTGTGTTATTTTTAAGGAGCAAAATGTCACCGGAGCGACGAACATGCTCGACAGCCGGATCGCTTTCGGAGAGACACTGCTCGTTCAGATGCTTTGAGGGGCCAAATGAAGGCGTTTCATAGATCCGACTGGTGTGTGCAGTCTGTCTGTTGCCAGTTCCATATGAACACAGCTACTTGGCTACTCAGGGCCACAAACAATAGGCCTGTACTTTCCCCAAAACACACTGGTTCCTCACTTATATCCAAAATTTCCAATGAATAATATGCTTGGACTCACTCAACAGTCGTTTAAAGTGATACTACCTTGGTTGCTTGTAATGTTATCGTTTAGGATTTAAAGGAATAGTTCACCCAAAAATGAAAATTCAGTCATTATCTACTCACCCCCATGCCAGGTGAAAGTCTGGTGAAGTTTGTTAGTCCATATAACAAACTTATAGTTCCAAAAATAGCCAAAAAATAACCATAAAATGACTCCATACAGCTCGCGCAGCATAATCCAAGTCTTCTGACGCCAAACGAAAATATGAAATTTTATCGATTATTTCATGCAAATCCAGTCTTTCTGCATAGTATTTAGCTTCCGCCATTAGCGAACTATTCCTTTAAAGGCTCCTCCTGTTAGGATTAGATCAGATGAAACTTTAATGGTCCCTGTGGAGACAAAATAGTAATAGGATACAGCAAAGAAAAAGAGAATAGAGGTTTAATTGTGCTTCTCACAAGAAATGCATTATCATCATTTAAGTAATAACTGACTTGGGACTGATTAGGAGAAGGAAAGTTGGGACCATCATCTTGACAGGAGGCAGTGGAAATGTTTCCATACTTAGATTCTTCAAATTCTATCGTACTCTTTATCAATAACTTAACAACTGAACATTTGACCACATCAGTTGCTTCTCTGAACACAATCACAACATACTCAATGGATGTTCTCAATGCAAATCTTCTTTAGGTTTGTAGAACACACAAATCCCCACCTTAAGAATCCAAAATTTTAAACACTTTTGTTACCTTTTGATGCCTTTCTCTGCCATAAAATTGATATTACACACCAAAAATCCATATGATACTGAGGTATTATTTTTGCAGGCTAGGAAACCACCTGACACACAGCATGAAAGGTAAAATATGTGACGTAAAATATTGGAAGACCACATGAAACCCAACTTCTACGATGTCTTTTACGACTTTGCTTACGATCCATTCGCAATTGGCAATTTATTGACTCCATCTCCTCACAGAAGCCCAAAAATCGTCTTGGGAGACTCTGCAGCAAGAGAAGAAAAAAAAAAAGCATGCAAACAATTTGACCTCTGGACACTGGCATTGGGAAAATGGCCATTTATTAGAAATTAGTTATGGATCCAAAAACATGTGACCTCCCGCTCCCAGAGGACACATCAGGCCATTATATTTGACTGGTTTGGGATTTCAAGGACTCATTGATAGCCATTTGCAAGATTTATTCTGTCATCAGTTGACGGCGAGAGCACAGACATATGTCGCTGATGTCACTGGGCCTCGCAGTCAAAACACGCTCAGACCCCGAGGAATTCTTCAGAGGAATCCTTTTAAAATAGAAAAGCACCTCTGTAGCAGAAGCTGGGAAAAAGAACTTCTCTTTACCCAGTGAGGCATAGAAATAGTTAGTCAACAGCGTCAGGATAAAGATAGTCTTCAGCAGAGTGAGGAATCTACAGCTAACATTTATCATCATTGTTGTGAAGGATTATGAACATGCAAAAGATGAAATAGATTTTTTTTTTTTTTTCAAACGTAGCTGAAGCTGGAAAAAAGGTTTTCTTGAACAGTTGAGATTAGGATACGACTGATATGGGTTTTTCAAGGCCGATACTGATATTTTTCCATTGAAGCCGCTGTTGGCCGATATTAAAAATCGTTAAATGTGACCATTTTGAGGCCAGAAAACCAAAAAAACAGAAACAAATATTCAGTGTTTCACAGAAAAAACGTATTCTTGTCATGGTGGAAAAGTTTCTGAAACATTTAGAACATGGGACACTAGTATCCTCCATTGAAATTCAGAATAATAACATATTCATGCATACTTGTGTGGAACCTGATCAAAATGTCCCTTTGGAATCAATTCTTCCCATAGACAACCAGTGTATTATTGAGCAAATCTATAATAAATATGTAATCAATCAAACTGCATCATATCAGAGGTGAAACACACTGACTGGACCAGATCAGGTTTTTAATAAAAGAACAATATTGGCCCAATATATATTGTTCACACCCGAAAACAGATGATAAACCTTTTTCAGCACCACCAATGATAATCTTCAGCAGAGTGAGGAATAAAAGCCAGCAACCTACAGCAAACATTTCCAGTCGTTGTTATGAAGTATGCAAATGACGAAAAAAGAAAATGTATTCCTCTTCGTTTTTATTCGCCTCCCTACTTGTGCGCCTTGTTGATTTCTTCCAAGCAGCCTGGCATGGGGCAAAGTGCTGAATCCTCCACCGCTGGATGCAGATTCACCAGGCTGTCAGTCACTTTCTAGCAAAGCCACACAAGATGCTGGTATCTCGGATGTCCCTGTATGCTATCCTGTTTGATTGAACTCTATTGTATATTTTCTTTCCTTTCATCTTTATGAATGTTGTTTGCTCTCAGGTTTCTCTTGGGGAAGAAACATAAACCTAACTAGAAATTACAGCACTAGAATGTGCTAAGTATGATAAGTAAAAAGTATGAATTACATCATGTATGCAGCGTGTGCAAAATAACAGCAGTAGAGCAAGCTGAGATAACAAATTAATTGGAATATGTACAATATGAAAATGGACCAAAAATGAAATCTATGCAGTATAAAATGAGTATATATCAATATCAAGATGTATGCAATATATACAAATGAGAAAGAATCTGAGAATGCAGTGAAAACAAATATGTGAGTTGACAGCATGATATACATGATGTGCGACACAGCATGTACATGTAAATTCCTAAAATGTGAAACGGTGGAGATGTTTGCGAGGGGAGGTGAATTGCTCTGGTTCCCCCGCCTTGCATTTTTCCATCTGCTTGCCCTCCTCCCCTCCTCCTCCTCCTCCTCCTCCTCCCCCAGCATGGTTGCCTGGGCCGGTCTGGCGAGAGCCGCGGCCCCGGCAGCAGCGAGCTGCTGGGCCCCCGGTCCCAGCTGGTGTGCTGTAGTGGAAGGGGCTTGATGTGGGGCTGCAGCAGCTGTCTGCTCCCTCCACCCCTTCCTGCTCTGATCTCCTGCTCTGCAGTTCACACCTGATCACCAACGACTGCACTTCACACAGGAATTTTCCATTTTCTATTTTCTGTCGCCCCGGGGCCCGCCCCCCCCCCCCCACCACCACCACCACCACCACCGCCGGCCAAGACAAGTGGTGCCCTACAACTTGGTGGCTGGGCGACGCCGACACCCAAACCAGCCGGTGACACAACAACACGCCTGGTATTTCAGTCCGGCTTCCAGGACTCAGTTGTTGCGGAGGGAGTGCAGGCACTCTGATGAAAGGCTTTTCCTCATTGTTTCAGATGAGGTGTCCCGTGAGAATGCTAACTATGATTTCACAGGGAGGAGGCACCAGTAGGAAGCTGCCTGATATTGTTAAAGCTGCTATGTGTAGCATTTAACATCATAAAATCATTACCATATTCATTGGTATAATAACTACCAGCCTCTACACTGCATTTTACATTACTAGTGCAGTGCTTGTTCGCTTTGAGCCCCGTTGCTGCACAGAGCGCTGTTCGCATGTTTATTCACAGTTTATTAATTAATATTGAACATGTCGCGTGTCCAAATTGCACCAAATCCGACACCGCACATCCTTGGGTCCCCGGCAATACACCCGTCAAGTGTGAAGTAGATCGGACGAACGGTTCTCGAGATATGTGAAGGACACACAGACAGAGATTCCTTGCATTATAGTATGATGTGTCGTTGGGTCAGATTTGGCGGGAAACCTGCTGGATTGCTTTACAGCACAGGGGGAATTGCTTTACAGCACAAAACAGGAGCCATTTTTACTTTGCATGTATACAACTTTACTCCAGTTCCACTATTCTAACTGCTTAGTTTCAATAGTTATGTTAGCTTACCTGGTCAGAATGCTTATTAGCTAGTTATCAAGGGCTGTTAGCTTCTCTTACCCTTCTTGCTCTTCAGAACAAACACCACAAAGGGGGAGGTGGGGACACGTTGCAACATCCTCTTTGCAACAGGAAGCAACAGGTTTATGGGAAATGTGGTCTTCATCTTGTCAAACACAAACTACTACACACAACAAATCTGAATCTCTCCGCTTTTAGCGTACAAGCAACGGTCTTTTGTCTGAAGGAATAGTTCACCCAAAACTGAAAATTCTGTCATCATCTCCTCCCCCTCATGCCAGTTGAAACACAGGTGAAGTTTGTCCATATAACACACAGGGAGGCTGCAGCACAACTCCATAGCAGCCTTCTCCAAAACAACTGAAGTCAGTGGGGACCAGTTCTTCAGAGTTCCAAAAAGACCTACAGTATATTTACACCATCATTTAGTGCAAATCTTAACTACAGCTGATTGATTTGCAACAAATCATGGTGTATAGGTCTTTCTATTCACAGTGTGATTGTTTGACTGTTTTTGTTTTGGAACTCTAAAGAACAGGTCCCCATTGACTTCAGTTGTTTTGGAGAAGGCTGCTACCAAGTTGTGCTGGCAGCCTCCCTGTGTGTTATATGGACTAACACATTTCACCTGTGTTTCATTTGGCATGAGGGGGAGTAGATGATGACAGAATTTTCATTTTCGGGTGAACTATTCCTTTAAGTCACAAGGAATCTGCATCTCCATGATGTCTTGCTTCCGTAATTCAACATATTTCTGACTGACACAGGACTTTTGACCAGGACATAACATGGGGAAGGACTGTTCAAAAGTGGGCGAGTTGGACCAGAGCAAACATGTAAAGAGAAAGGCAGTGCTCAGTGTAGTTAGTGAAGCTAGTACCCACTGTGAAATGCTTTGTGCGTAATCTTGTGCTTCACAAATTCCAGATTCTCCTAAATGAATAAATTCCAGCCTCCGGTACACAACCATGGTGTCTTAGGAAAAGGAAAGTGAAAATAATAGAATGCACACCCAAACAAGGTGCTGGCCATTGACAAAGTCATAATGCTAAAGAGTAAAAAAGACACCATCTTTTTTGGAAAAGAATCATAATCTTAGGAAAAGGACACCGCATTTTTACTGCCATACCATATTGCCACTCTGTCACTTTGAAAGTTGTGTAGTTGCAGGTTTTATATGATGGGAAGAGTGGAGGGGGGGGGGTTGTTCAGTTATCTGTGATGGTATTATTGGTTGGAATTTTTATGTACATGATGAAGTAACCACTAAAAACATTGCATTTTCCAGAAAGTAAAAGTAACAGGATTTTAATATAAAAATACAAGACAATAACATTTTGAGACATTTTTTAGCATGCATTGTTCCAGTAAACAGGTGTACGTCATGATGAGATAGCAAGGTAATAAAGTGATTTTTCATTTCATGCGAGTGTCCTGGCTGACCCAGTTCAGCCCCTGCCGCCCTCTTACCTAGCCGTAACCTCCAAGAGGGCTGCCATTGACCCCCGTCAATCTCTCCTCACATCTGGCCTCTGTCGGCCCCTCGTCCCTTTCAAAGGGCCCCTCCGCAGCCAATGAGGGACCCGCGTCTCCGGGGGCTGACCGGCCCCGCTCGCCCCTGGTGTTCGAGGACGAGCGCTTACAGCCTCTCAGAGAGCCATCAGTCACATGTTCCGCCCCACATAATGACATAGACAAACAAGGCCGGGTGTCACTTGGCCTGGGAGGAGGCGAAACTGCCGTCGGACGGTATAGCGGGGCGGGTCAAGTCGAGTCCAATTTATTTATAGTCTCTATTCTGCCTGTCTGCAATCTGCTATGTTAGCTTTTAACAAACAGGTTCATTGCAAAGTGCATTAAAGAGCAAAGTGTGTGTGTGTGTGTGCAGGTGGTGGTTGCAGGGTTATTGGGGTGTTAGCGGTGTTTATCCCCAATAGGATTATCAGTCCTATTAGACAGCTTTACATTTTTAATGTCTTGTCATATTGCTGCATTATTGCCATGTAAAACCAGGCATTTTTGTCATACAAATGAGTGACAGATAGGACAGCCTTATTTATGTTTAAAAAACAAAAAATCAGCGTCACACAATTAGATAACAGGAACTCCGGGCCCCCGGGGGCTAAATTCAGCGGACCTGCAACCTTAGGGATGCTGCAGAGAGTTTAATGGGAGTGTAAGTGGCTTACCTGCAGGGAGGGAGGGACTGGGGAGGGGGGGTGGGGGGGGGGGGGGGGTCAGATGGTCACGGAGGGAGCAGCGTAACAGGACACTTTCAAAGACAGCACTTAAACTCTTAAAAAAAAAAGAAAAAAAAAAAAGAAAAAAAAACACAAGTGCGTCTCCTGTTTCTGCTCACCTGCAAAGCCCCCCCCACCCCCCATCCCCACCCCACCCCCCTCCCTAAGCAAGTCGCTACAGGACTCTCCGCCGCACAGAAGTGGCTTCCAAAGCGCAGAACGACACGGCCGGCGTCGACGGGTTCAGAGTCACTGAACGATCACTGATCACTATTGGCGTTAGCGCTTTCAGAAGGAAAAGAAGGCTGGATCTCACTTCTTCTTCTCGGCTTCAAGTGGCCTCTCTCTATCTTTTAGGCCCGCTCGGGTAGAAGCGTTTGATCTTGTTTGGTTAAGTGGAAAGCAAACACCAGTGGGGGTAAAATACGTTTGTAGCAGTGCTATTATCCCACTCTGTTGGGCTACAAGTGCATAAAGTCATGGGGAGGGGGGGGGGAGGGGGGAATAGCAGTTGGAGCAGGCATTAGCACGCTATTATGTAGCAAATATGATAATTGCTTTTTAATTACCCTGTAATTGAGTTAAGCCGTTTCTCATGATAGAAGTGTCACCTACTGGGGTGACTCATATATCTGGCAAGGGAAAAGACTGTGGAAAGGGAGATCCAGCCTATGTGATGAGACACAGGTAGTGCCAAGAGTAATTTTCAATAAATGATCATTTTAATTGTCATTTTGTGCCGGTAAAACAGGGGATTTTTGATTATAATGCATGATTTTTATTCATAAAAACGTAAACCAGGGACTCTCAGATGTTTGATAAGACTTTGCCCCAGCAAACCTCAAATAGGAAGATTTTAGTTGTTGATTTAGTATTGAATTGTAGAACTGTCTACACTGTATAATAATAATAATAATAATAATAATAATAATAATCTTTATTTATAGAGCACTTTTCAAAATCCATGTTACAAAGTGCTCAAGACAAGACATAAAATCATCAGGTTTTAAAAGAAAACAGATAAAAACAATTTGGTGTATAAAAACCAATACAGTGTAGGAAAAGATAAGAATAGGAAAAGTAAAACATTTTTTGAAGGAAATAAAAGACAGTTCAAAGGATATTTGGTATGTGGGGAGATAATAGTGAGAGTGAAGCCTATGATTACAATACTCATTCTTATACATTCTCTAACTGGGGTCATTTCTAGTGAATTCAATTATAGCAGAATTAAACTATCCCTGTCAGGACCCTCCTCAAGGACCTCCTGCAAGTCCCCGGACCCTGCTTTGGGAACCAGACAATTGAAAGGAAACCATGGGGGGGGGGGGATCAGGCAGGAGGGATCCACAGACGGAGGAGCAGTCAACAGCAGCAGCAGCAGATAAAGCCCCCGAGATCTGACAGCGGATACGGTTACATGTCACTTCTGATAGCTGCCAGCATTCCTGAGGAAAATGTCTGCCTGTACCTCACTTCACCACTCCAGCCCCCTTCTTCTTCTTCTTCTTCTTCTTTTCCCCTCCTTTCCCTCCCTCTCTGTCCCTCTCTCTCTCTCTCTCTCTCTCCCTCTCTCTGTCTCAGGCTTGACAGGCCGAGCAGCAGACATAGGGGTCCACAGCAGGGAAGGGGTGGGGGTGGGGGGTTGATCTCTGCCTGTCCATCACTGCCCCACGCACACACACACACACACACACACACACACACACACTCTCCCAGTATAGCCCAGTCACACTCCAATTAAAACAGAAGCAGCTCAGAGAGGCACCCTCTCCTCTCCTCCCATGGTTTTGGCTGGCTGACAGACAGCAGGTCGGAGATAGGAGGAATCAGAGACCCCACCCCGACAATGTTTGTCTTTACACCGGCTATTCAGAAGAAGAAGAAGAAGAAGATGTACGAGAAGAGCCTCCAATCCATCACAGTAGTTTGGGGTAGTTGGGAGAGTGACTTCTCACAACAGTGGGGATGGGACGATATCTTTATCTCACGATGCGATACGATATGATACGATAAGATACGATATGATATGATGCGATATGATACAATCCAATATGATAACGATACGATACAATCCGATATGGTGCGATGCGATCCGATATTCTGCGATGCGATCCGATATGATGCGATACGATCCAATATGATGCGATATGATGCGATACGATATGATACACGATTCCATACAGCCACGATACAATGTAATAAATAAAAGTTCAATGACAACAAAGTCTGAATTATGTTTATTTCTGAGACACAAATCTTTCTAGCGATGCCATTGGCTTGCTAGAATGTAAACAACAATTTAAAAATGTCATTACAAAGTGACAATAATATAATGTGGATGGAGAGCTTGTGAAACTGTGATGGTCAAGCGTCTCATTTGTTACGTCTCATTACTACAGCAGAATAAAATAGCGCTAATATCGCAATTCATTTTTTATCGGGATATATTGAATTTTTATATATCGTCCCAAACTGGCAGTAATCAACGTGAAAATTCTAATTAAGTCATTTGAATGTATTTCAAAAAGGGTGAGTAATTTTTACATCACACAACTACATCATGCATAGTCTACTGTGAATGTACTGCACATATTGGCACATACTTTGCATAAACTGAGTATTCACATATTTGTTTTCTTCATATTCACATATTCTTTGTCAGTTGTATGTAGTTTGTGTCATTTTTCACTCAATTTCATTTCATTAAATTTCAATTCAATTTTGGTATATTTTCGTATTGTAGCCTATGTATTTTTCATTCATCTTTGTTTTTCATTCATCTTTGTTTTCATCTTTATTTTACACACCCTCATAATGCTTGTAATGCTGTATTCTTTCATACTTAATATGTTCTTGACACGTTTGAATAGTCATTTGTATATATATTATACAAATGACTACTATATTATGCTTAACACCCACCATTTATTATATTCTTATTTATATTCTATTGTTTCCATGCTGTATCTTATTACTATTTGCAGATGCAACACCCCAGTTTCCAAATGGGGATCATTCAAGTTTCAAACTCTTACGTTTTATGAAATCATATCATGCATGAGCTCTATTTGCGGGGCGCTGTGTGTACACAGACATGCTAATCTTGAACAGTGAGTAATGTGGTTGTAATGCAAGAATCATTCCTCCAGCTCCAACACAGTAGTGCTGAGCATGTCACCTTCTGACAGCAAGTCTGTCTGTTGATATTGCATGGGGAAAAGCAGGTTCTAGTCTTAAAATGATTTAAGATACTGATTGGCATTTTTGGGAACAGAATACGGTTCGACCGATATGGGTTTCGAAGGCCGATATTGATATTTTTGCCGATATAAAAAAAAAAATCCTAGAATTCAGTTTTTCCTCCCAAATTTCATTCTTGTCAGGGTGAAAAAGCCTCTGAAACAGCATTTAGACCATCATGGGACACTAAAACTCTCCATTGAAACTCTGGGATACATTGCTGCCTTTAATTGAATACATTTAGAAGCATCATTATTAAACAATAAAATAAAACAAGATTTTCCAGACTGTTTTTCAGGGTTTTTCATGGTCAGAGAGGAACATCTGTCATACCGACAGTCAACAACACTGACTGGTTGATATCTGATATTTAATAAAAGGCCAATACTAGCCTCATATACTGTATATTGGCAAACCGATATATCGGCCTAACCGTAGACCAGAAGAACACAACACATGAAAGAACGCGACAAAAACACAGTGAACGTTCCCGCTCCATTATTACACACATTTGACACACACTCCTTTTAGAAAAGTCATGCACTTCATGTCTTGACAGTTGTAGGAGCCAGAAAAAAATGGTCGAAAAAAGGGAAGGAAAAAATGCAGGACAGCGCTGAAATCCGCACACACACACACACACACACACACACACACACACCCTTTTAAATACATTCCAACAAAGGAGGAAGCCGCCGATGAATGACATCCTGTGAGGTACTGTATCCGCCGGGCCAACCCACCCGCGGCAAATTCTGACCGCCTCAATACACAAGTGCACCTGAACCGTGAAAGGAAGGTGAAAATTAAGTCTACTTTGGGGCATTAAAAAAAAGCCCGTGGCTTATCTCCCGGCTGGAACGATGCCCTCCCCTATCTGACACACAAGGAGGGCAGGGAGCCGGCCTGAATGGGGAAACAACATGGCCCCTTTACAAAGACCTGCTAGAAACAATTAGTCCTGAGTGCCGGGGTTTGATTTGACCGTCTAATTGCCGGTTCAGGGTTGAGAGAGTGTGTGTGAGGTGGCTGGGAAGGCCGGCGGAGGCTGCGAGGGCCCTGGGGGAGAGCCATGGCCAACACAATAGCTGCCTTTATTTCCTCATTCAGCCTCTACAAAGTGGGTGTGCTCAAAGGGATTTAATCCCGCATTCAGACCTGACAAGAAAAGTCATTCATATTGAAAAAGGTGGGTACAACACTGTTTCAGGTGCCTCCCAGCTACCTCCTATTCTTGCCCTCCGCACAAAACAATTACCACAATTATAGTATATTATAGTTCTTTCCCGTCCACGACAGGAATTTTCCCTGCCTGCCGTTTCCAGAACAAGGCGGAGAGGGGGGAACCTGATCCTTGTCAGGATCACCTCCGAATCCTCTCAAAGGGCTTGCTTTTTACTGGGGCCAAATTGACCGGGATACCATTCCTGACTGCAGTATGTGTGAGTGATGAGTGGCTGACACAAATAACAGTAGGCCATGTAAAAGGATGGCACTGTGCTGCAGGATTAGAGGAGCCTCATCCACGGCTCATACTTTCACCTCCGAACACGGCTGGGATTTCACTCTTCCCCCCCGCCTCCCCTCTCCGTTTCAAGAAGTCCGTCTTCACATACCAAATACCCCCCCCCCTACTCTTAAATATCACCTGCTTTCTGCTCCTTTAATCACTTCAATAGGCATTCCTTCATGCAGTTTACAGCGGTCTGTCGTGGCGCAGGTAAAAAAAGGGGAAAGAATTCCTTCCGAACAAAAGTGAAGCAATCCGTGCAAGCTGCGACTGCGGCCGCGTCCCTGGAACTCTGAACGCACGCGGCAAGACAACTTCACTTTAAACACGAGCCTGAAATAGATGGATTAGCAGGCTGAAGTCATGCACTGTGTAAGCCAAACTCTGGAGGTTTGACATATAATACCCGCATGTGCGCCGCCTACTGCGTTTCAGCTTAATTCACAATCCCAGAGCAGGCGCGTTCTAGATCACTCCGCGTATCAAGTTGATTGTAATTGAATTCATGCCACATTAGCCCTTAATCGTCTCCGAGGAGAGTCTCATCCGGCTTTACACTCTCTGTTTACCGGCCCGGGCCATATGCGCCCCGAGGTGTGCCGCATTCACATTCATCAGAGAAAATCTTCACCCTAAACGTCTCCCATCACCTCAGTCGACGGAGAAGGTCACTTCAAAGCAGGGACCGAGTCACAGGGGCAATAGAGGCCTGGGACCGACAAATGCACCAGTTGTAAAACTTAACAAGGTGTGAATGCCCTTTGGGTGCCCCGGGTCTCCAGTATGCAGGAGCAGCCTGTGGAAGTCCTTAGAGCCTGGGCTACACTGCAAAAAATGTCCATTCTAACAAGCCATTCCATCTCGTGTTCAGTCATAATATCTTGCTTTTATGAACTTAGAGCCATGCAATCCTACTATCCTACTATAAAATGAGGAAAACTCTGTCCGTCTGTCTGTCTGTCTGTCTGCATCCATTTTGCTCCTCAATGGGTGGGCTAATCAATCTGAAACTGCACATGGGTATTGAGCATTGGCATAGGCAGAGACTGAAGAAGTGGATTTTTCCATTTTCCCAAATTTACGCTGTTTATGCGCATTTTTGGCAAGTCTGCGCGGAGTTGTGGTGCGCGCATCCCCGGGTATGGACTAGTTTACCTTTATATTGTTCTACAGGATGTATGCTCTGACGAAGGTCTTGCTGAATGAAAGCTTGACTTATGCAGTGCACATTGCATGGATCTAATCGTGTATTCACTGTGCACAATACCGAAAGTGCATTTCCTATAGAGCTGCACAACCAGGGAAGCTGGGCTGATGTGAAGATGATCAATAAGCTTGTCAGCTGGAAAAAGTTGGCCACGGCTGAACTATTTGAGTTGTCAAAAGTCAATCAGATTTCCACGCTTCCTTGCTACTGATGCAATTTTGTTTCATGAACAATAGTTCAGCCTGGCAAGTGCAAAATGGACAAGAAGTTGATTTCAGCCATTCAAAGCTCCCAAGTTCTCTACAACTTTAATTTGAAAGACTATCAAAATAAAGGTCTTTTACAATGCTTGGAGAATTGGTTATATCCATCGTTTGGGGAATTTTATTAAGTTTTCTGTTCATTTTCGATTAATGCTACGTAATTTTTTTTAACATTATATTTATTGATTTCGGCATACAGTCATGAATACATTGACATTTACAAACACTAATAATAATAATAATAATAATATATATTAATAAGAGGTATAGTGCTTTTTTATAGGTGCTGTCGTTTTATTTGTCAGTTTCACTCACTAATTTCAGCCTGATCACTTTCCAGGAATTGCATAAAAGTGTCCCATATTTCCTTGAATTTATTTAATTTCCCTCTGACCACATAGGTTAATTTCTCCAGAGTAATAACGCTACGTAATTAGCGCTTGCTAGCTAGCTATGTTAACTCATCGAAATGATGTAACGTTATGAAAGGCAATACCAAAGCAGCAAAAAACACATGATTTGCCTTTTCAAAACGTTGTAGCTCACAATGTGAACGCACTATAAGCGTACTCAAGACCTTTTCCACTGTGGATTAAAACAAGTAAAAAACTATCTGACCCTCGGCTGAGATGATTTCACCAGATTCCAGGTTGTTTCAGGAATTTTGAAACAAGTGGTGTTTCAGTGAAATTCGCTAAAAGGTTCTATACCCAAGGGTGGATTTTTAGCACTTGTTTTAACAAAAATAGCTGGACACAAGCTGAAATGAGTTGCTGAGGCGGACATTTTTTACAGTGTAGCGGCTCTGGGGGGAGGGCAGGAGCGAGTGTTTGGAGAGGAAACATCAGGTGGCTGGTTGGACCGCTGGGCCTGGACACTTCTGATTTATTTGTGCATTTCAGAATTATGTTGGCGACCTCTTCACCTCGCTGCCATTTGTGTCGCCCCCCCAGCTCTGTTCGGGCAATCAAACCCCCCACACCCAACCAACCACAGTGAATTCCCCCCACACTTCAAGCTGCAGTGTCATCTACAGTTCGGTACAAACTCCATCTCCTTATGTCACACACACACACACTGTGGGACCAAACACCTTACTGTATTTCTACTCACTGGGTCTAAAATAAATACCAAACACCATTCCAACTGAGGGTCAAGCTTTGAATCTATTTAGCTAGATTTTAGTGTTCCAGTCACACTGTGATCCGCATTGGTGACACACACGTGCACGCACACACACACACATACACTGTGAGACTACTATTAATGCTAATCTCTTATGTTCTGTGCTACTTGTTTATACTTTCAACTCAAGTCCAAACAGCAGTGATAAAAAGGCTTTTATACAAGATTACACACATATTGTATCATAATGCACATTATACTTTAATCTTCACTTGAAAACATCTTACTATCATATTGACACTTAAAGGCAAAAGAAATTCCAGCCATCACCTATAGCATTGCTATTATTTGTAACACATGAACACATAAAATCAGAAACAAACAGCATTCTTATGGTACATTATAGTTTTAGTCGTATGAATTGTAGTTTAATTGTACTGTCAACCACAGTTTTTTGGAGTTTTTGGAGCGCAAGTTAGCTAACTGGCCAAGTTGAATGGCAAGGAACTCTGGTCAAAATCTAACTAATGACTTATTTTTTTCCATTCATTCATGACCAAGGTATTCATAAACTTCTGGAGAGTCAGCAGCTAGCTAACTATCTTACCTAGATAACTATACACTAGTATGGCTAGTTTGAACTTGGAAGGACAACAGGCTAACTAGGTAACCTAGATCAGTGGTTCTCAACGTGTGGTCCGGGGACCGCCAGGGGTCCTTGAGGGGGTCCCCAGCAAATTGATGAATTACTTCAGCATTATTTCATTTACAAGAAGTTAACACAATTAGAGAATGTAGAAGAATGACTATTTTGATCATAGTTTCACTGTTATCTCTCTACCCACAATACAGATAGTCATGGAATTCTGGACAAAATCATATCTAACAATAAAAATATTCTCAGATTTGGGTCAGAGAGACAAAATCTCATTAAATGGGGGTCCGTGGCTCTAATGTGAACTAAATCAGGGGTCTTTAATATGAAAAAGGTTGAGAATCACTGACCTAGATAACTTAATATGGTTAGTCAAAAAATGTATTGGCTGCCAGAAGTCGCCAGATGATGTCATACACTAATTTGCATATTAACACATACTACTTTTCCCACTGTTAGCGGAGGGAGGGGGATACGCTGTACAGTGACAGTGCTGTCATCAGACCACTTTGGATTAGAACAAGTAACGCAGCCGTACAGATTTGTTGCCAAAAGCTTCGGGAGTCAACACATTAACGTTGTTCCCCATAGGAGGGAAAAGTCATTAGATTTGTCAGTAGTTGCTTTTGAGAAATGAAGTCGCCTGGGGAGTCTGAAAAGTTGCTAATTCCAGCAAGTTGGTGCAGTGCTCAAGTCTAATGTTGGGAGCGTATCTATGTTCCCAGGGTCCTATGTTGCCTAGATTTATATGGCACATAATGGGAACATGGCAAAGGGTCCTATGTTCCCAGAGTCCTATGTTCCCCAGTTCTACATATGTGCTCTCCCAGGGTCCTATGTTTAACCCTAACCCCAACCCTAAACCCTAACCCTAACCCAAACTAACCATATTAAGCGAATACAGAGCTGGGGAACATCTTTTTCAGGTTCCCATTATGTGCTATATAGAGCTGGGGAACATAGGACCCTGGTAACATAGGACCCTTTGTCATGTTCCCATTATGTGCCATATAAATCTGGGGAACATAGGACCCTGGGAACATAGGACCTTGGGAACATAGGATCCTGGGAACATAAGACCCTGGAAGAGCACATAATGTAGAACTGGGGAACATAGGACCCTGGGAACATAGGACCCTTTGTCATGTTCCCATTATGTTCCATATAAATCTGGGGAACATAGGACCCTGGGAACATAGAAATGACTCCCTAATGTTACTTAGCCAGAAAAGCTGTGGTTCTTTGGCTCCTCCTATTGAAGTTTAACTCAACCAATCAGATTATTTCTGCTTCCAGCGCAGCTTTGCCTTTCGAGAAATGCCTGTAGAGCTAAAACTCCAAACTGCATTGTTATGTGTCTATGTAGAGTCTCTATGTAATTCAGTCTTGAACAGTGACTTTGCTAAACTGCACTTGCAAAGAAAAGTTTGCTTTGAGGATGTGCTTGCTTTAAAAAACCCATGTGTACTTCAGATATTATGCACTATTCACCTCTCAGCCACAGCAATCTAACTTCTCCAATGACCACATTTCATTATTTCATGCATCTTACTCTAGTCCGTTTAACTTCCTCATAGTAGATCAAACCGATGCTCTGTTTCCTTGGCACTGTTTAGTCATCACTACACTTCCCTCTACAGCTGCGACCATATGCTATGCTGCTCAAACACATATATCCAGAGATGCAGTGGAGGGTAAACCCAGCTAAACCCTTTTAGGCTGATCTTTATGAGCAAAATTCATAGTGTAAACCATGAAAAGTAGCCTAGTATGAAACTGAGGTATTTAAGAATAGGGTCTTTCAAGGAGAAGCACATCAATTCATGCTTTTCTGAAAAGATTAGTGTAACTTTTTGTATGTATTGTCCCACCTTTTTATTTACCACTAGATCACTATTTATAGAATCTTAAATGTTGAATGTATCTATGTAGGGGGATAATTATAGTCTATGTCTTACACTGCCTTTTTGCACTGTATGTGAAGTCTTGTTGTTATTATACCACTAGTGTCAAACTCTGTAAACTGTCAATATGTCTCTGCAGCAATGTCACTAAGACAAATTCCAACACATTTATTGCACATGGTGATTAAACGGATTATGGTTTTCTTTGTAAGCATGACTCTTAATTCAAGGTCCTTGGAAAGAAACACATTTGCCAACAAAATATTCAACCAACGTTTTGTTTATCCAGCCTATACCTGTTTGATAAAGGAGGAGTTGTCACATTCTGTGTAGGAAAATATGGACAGCAGTGAATTGATATTGGAATCTGTAGAGAGGACTGGAGAACAGTCAGTAAACCCCAGGCAGTGTGTTATTAAAGCTGCCATTCAGAAGTGAGAGTGTAGCACCCTCTACTGGTTCAAAAGGATTGAATCCACTAGGGTTCAGAAATCTTATCCATAGGTGAATAGGGGGAAACAAAATCTGAATTAAAATGTATATGTTGAATATGGACACCAATAAAACACTGTTTGTATTGGTGTTTTGTTTTTGGTTTTTTACATTGTAATTAACATATTCAAATGAGCTAATAGAAACAAATGCATACATTTCTTTTTCTTAGTGGATGAGGCCACAGTTCATTTTTCTGTATATATATATATTTATAAATCTCAAAATTGACAAATCCAGCCAAGATCTCTATTTCTACCTGTGGTGTCTGTTCAATGACAGATTGCCCCTAAAACCTGCATTAATTATGTCCTGTTGTCTTTGTACCATATATAAGCATGTACTGTGAAATCATGTAAGCTGGCAGTATATCTGTATACCACTGACACCACGACAAATCTGTATATTTATTGTACCTGGTGATTACACCTTTTACAGCTGTAGGAATGTTGTTAAAGCAGTATTCCACCATGAAAACCAGAATATAAACGAATCACCAAGATCAGATGCAGCTGGACGAGTTTGTAGCGTTTGAATGAGCCACGAAAATATCCTTAAAACTGACACTAACACATTGGTGAACACAACAGATCCCACTTTTAAGACAATAAAGCAGTAATTGGTCGGTCGTCATTTTGCATTTTTATTCTTGGTTTATACTAAAAATTTGTATTTAAAAATAAAAGTAGATCGGTCTCACAAGCAGGAACTATCTCCTCCTAAATTATATTCCTCCGCTATGTTCTCTTCTAGCAATAAATATGCTATTTGGTGAAATTATGTACTAAAACGTTGGACCCAGTCAGTTGAAAATCACCGCAGCAGGATCTGTTGTTGAATCTGTTCTGTTAAAATTCTACTTTTTATTCTATTTATTTTTATCTAGTATAGTAGTTGTAGTGTAGTGTAGTATAGTAGTTGTATAGTATATAGTAGTTGTATAGTTTATAGTAGTTGTAGTGTAGTTTTTGTGTATATATATATATTTTGTAATTCCGTGTTCTGACTTTTTACCTACCTCATTGTGTGTGTTTTTCTTCATTTATGTGAATTGCTGCTGCAACACTGTAATTTCCCTTCGGGGATAAATAAAGTACTCTATCTATCTATCTATCTATCTATCTATCTATCTATCTATCTATCTATCTATCTATCTATCTACCTATCGTCACCAACGTATTACATGTCAGTTTACAGTCTAAATCTGAACACTACAAACTCGTCCAGCAGCATCTGATCTTGGTGTTTAGTTTACATTCTGGTTTTCATGGCGGTCAAGAGCCAAATAACCCCCATGTTAAAACGAAGTGGAATATTGCTTTAATATTGCACACTTAACTACATTGCCATGCCACAAGAGAGTGCCTGTCAATAAGATTAAGTTGAAAGTATGATGCTAATGTGGATGGATGTGTGGAGGGCTCAGTGTGTGTGTGTGTGTGTGTGTGTGTGTGTGTGTTTGTCATACCATTAGGGTCCATTTGTGTTTGCCCAGTAGTAAGAGCACATCGACATTTCAGGTCAACTTGACCCCAGACTAACTTGGCACCACACAGCCCATTAAAGACATAAAGCAAGGAAATTAAACTGTACATGGAAATTATGAATAATTAAAGGAAAAAAGAGATTCCCACTTGCGAAAAGTCGATTGATATACAGTAGTTTGGTTGACTTGAAACTATTGTGTAAACTAGTAGAAAACATTTTGAAGATTTCTTTTTGCCATGTTGTCACAGTTGAGACGGACATTGGGAGAAAGAGATGACATGCAACATTTTGTATCGACATAATGTATATTTTCAAATGGACAGAGGTTACATTTGAATCTCTGGGGGCACCGCCACACTCTCATGAGTACATCATTTAATTTTCCTGCTGTTTTACAATAAAAGACAGAGGCAAAATATGTCATTTTGCAAATTCCTGTCTTTTGTTGAATTCTGGAAAATGTCATAGTTGAGCTCCTACAGTAAAATCGGAGCAGTGTGTTGCAGCAGAAGACGCTGTAAAGAATAAAAACCCACACTGCATGCCTTTGAGTTATCATTGATTATCTCTAAACACACTACACTCTGACTGAACATGAGGACATCTGGACACAAAGTGGCTTTCAACCATTTAGTTACCGCATCCGTTATTGCGATATCCTCTTATCGCATACTGCACCTTTTAACACATTTCTCACCAGTGATGAGATAAGTCATTTCAATAGTTAAGCAATAAGTATATAAGGAGATAAGTAATTCCAGTAGTTATCTTTTAAATCACTTCTTAAAACATGATTATGATAGACTTACTTGTTTTTTAATCTTATGTTGTTTCCAATGTTATCTCCTCATACAGTACATTTAATTGTTCTTGGTTTCATGTCCTCCTGTAAACCACTTTGTAAACTCTGCTTGTGGATAAATGCTATTATTCCCATGCCCTCTTTTCAGCTCTCATTTCTTGATAAATGATGATCAAATATTGCATACATTGTCTACTTAGTACTTATTTCTGATGACTTTATATTCAGCAAACAAAAGAGAAGCGGGCTTGTGGCCAGACTGTCGCTCATGTGAATAGCCCAGACTGGCTGAAGGAGTCTGGGTGGGGTAAGTGAACGAGTAACGCTCTCCGTTCCCTAAACAGTGGTATGGAAATGCCCTTGAGCAAGGCACCAAACCCCCAAAAACGCCCCAATGCAGTGTGTGTGTGTGTGTGTGTGTGTGTGTGTGAATGCATCCCTCCCTCCCAATGCAAAAGCTCCTCCAGGCGGTTGCTGCTTGAAGTAAAGACTGTGTACTCTGTCGTCTCGCCATGTTACATAAAGACGAGAAGAAAGAGTGTCCGGTTCATCAATAGAGTGTAATATCCTAAACAGTGTAGAATTAAATTTCATCCCACACCCTTGTGCCTGGCAACTGTTCAGAATAGGGAGGATGGTGATGGATTTAGCTGTTCATGACCAGCAGGAATAGGAATGTCATGATGATGCATGGTGTCAAGTGGGAAGATGTCGATTTGTTTTGTTTTGTTTGTACTTTTCCGTTCACATCGATTGAGCTGATGATCCACAGGCACATTTTTAGGGCAAATTTGGGGCAAAATTTTCTGGCAATGGACAATGAGTATGAGCAACTGGTCAAAAGAGGGCAATGGGCAATAGTAGGCTAACTGACAAATTTGACAGAGGGGTGAAAATGGATGAAATAACTTATTGCTGACATCATTTGCCTCCTCTTTTCTTCGGAAAATGTAATAATTGTATCATTTTATCAAGGTTTTCCACTGGAATTTCAAAACGTGTGTCATAGTGTAACCGGTAGTGTTACTAGTGTGGGTGGTCTTGGCAGACACACCCACTTCCTCAGAGTTCCACACACCCATTTCCTCAGAGTTCCACATACCCACGCACTACCAGAATGCTCTCCCCTTTTGCCCTGGGTTGTTGTGCTCTGATGCCTCATTGAGAGGTTTGTTTTACTGTATAGCCTTTGTTTCCCGGAACTGTTTCACTGCTAATTTTAGTGATTGTTACATTGATGTTTCAGAGGTTCCAGTACTGCTGCATTTGGCCTTCCACCATAGACCCGCCACAATAAGTTGGGAGATCCATGGTTGATAGGAGACACAGCAAATGTGTTTGTGTCCACTGAGGTAACCTCCACATTAGTTCATCCCACTTAGTGTGTGTGGATGTGCTCTCAACAGAGCAACTAACAAGCATTTTGTATTTTATAGGACGTCTGCCACTGCTGCTTTGCCTTGTTGGTTGTTTTTTTTTTTTTATCAATTGTCTTAAATATTCATGCCTGTAAAGCGTGGTGATCACAACGGTTTCAGAGTGATCCCACAGCTCTGATCTCCCAAGTGTTTGTTTTTTTCTAGTGAGTGGTTGCGGCCGTACTCGCTCTGGGGTGGTGTTCAGTATAGCGGCTCCCTCCTTATTGCGTGCTTTCCTGTGTGTTAATTGATCACCACTCTTCTTTTGCAGTGTATGTGTGGTGTTTCCAACACGAGTGGTGTTAGCCAGAGTGTCATTGTACACAATTGTTTTAAGAGAACTAGTATATTAACTTGTGTGCTGCTACTTTTAATTATGGTTGATGGATGAAAATAAATTCTATGTTTTATTGTGAAATGCACGTCTCTGTCTCAATTCTGCAGAATTAACCTGTATGTAGAAACCCTCTTTGGTGGTTACAAGTTCAACCAGCTAGTTCTTTGGGTGAAGTCCCAAGGTGGCGTAGTCTATCTGGTCTATAGCTAAGATCTAGTTCAGCCGGTCACAATCGCTAGCTAGGTAGCTAGCTAAGATGCTAGATTAAATGTTATATAAAAAGAATCACAGCTATTATTCCCTAGCTATGTTTAGCGGCAGTTGGATAATTTTGATAATATTGTGGTCTGAGGACGGGTCACCTGACCAATTTTCTTGTCTCTGGTTGATGTTGAAGCTTTGCCAGCAAAGCTTGCTCTCTAAGAAAGCTTGGCTAGATTTCAAATTGATACACTGTGTGACCACAGAGTATGAAAACAGAGGGAACCTCTGGCTTAAACCTGAAGCCCCACCCTGGGAATTGCACCCAGAGAATTAGTTTTACCAGACAAGGGCCAAGCCTGTTAGGAAGGTGAATTGTCAACAAGCACACAGCAAACCACATGAGTTAAGTGCACAGTACAGAGCAGCAGTAGGCTACACACTCAAGCATGCAGTGAGAGAAGGAGGCTATAAGGCACAATAGGCCCCCAGCTTGAACCCCTGGAGGTAGGGCCCCGTCTACCACAAGGGAGACAAACGAAAAGAACGCAAAATGAGTGATTTTATCT
The DNA here is from genome assembly GCF_046629955.1 of Centroberyx affinis. NCBI lineage: Eukaryota > Metazoa > Chordata > Actinopteri > Beryciformes > Berycidae > Centroberyx > Centroberyx affinis. The sequence goes on along the minus strand of NW_027279033.1, from coordinate 33,408 downwards.
TGTTTCCAGACCTATCAAGCTTACTTCATGATATTTTCAGTCAAATTATCTCACTGCACTGGCAGAAAATCTTGCTGGTTTCAGTCATTTTCACTTGATTCATGCCCATATGACTTCTTTCAAGAAATCATCATAAAGGAGCAGAACTTTTGCACACCTGTAGATCAACAGGTGCGTAGGAGAAGCCCATGGGCTGACTGTAGTAGAACAAAGGACTCCCTTGGGTGACAAGGTCTGTAAATTACTTTACAGACCTTGTCACCCAAGGGTTTGAATGATGAGCTACTTCTTAATGTGATGTTATGAGATGTTTTCTGTGATGTTGCTGACATACCGTCTATTTTAGACTCAGTTATGGCTTTTGTTTTTGCTGTATTTCGTCTTCATTTGTTTCTTCCTATATGTATTTTTTTCTAATCCCGTCTCTTCTCTTTTTCTTGTCTAGGGACAGATTCTAGGAGACAGTTTTTTCAACTCCAACCAGATATTGAAAATATTGTTAATATTTATCTTGGTATGGTAGCTTTTCTTTATTATGAATATGTGCATTTTAAACTACGTATAATGTGCATTTTGTATATTTCTGTCTATTTATATTGTCGGCCTATGGTGCCATGATGTGATTATGTATGATGCTTGATTCAATGAGTGATGTCAGTCTGTAGTGTGACCTGATTGGTCCACGTGGGTCAACCAACCTTTTTAAGATGGTCTCTCCTTTTGTCTTGTAAAATAACCTGATGAAGGTCTGTGTACCGAAACGTTGTTCCCAATAAATCTTTTCTAATTGCAAGTGAAATAGACAGTGTGCAGGAGTCCTTTGTTCTAAGAAATCATCATAAAACAATGAAAAAAATCTGGAAACAAGAAACTTTCTCTAAGACAACTTCACTTTTACCAAGTAAATGACCAAGTTACATTCTCCTGAAAAAAGTCAAACATATATAAAATATGCTTGATAAGTCTGGATACGAGATAAAATAAATTAACGTATAAGTAAGTGTAATTCTTGTTACCTTAACAGATCACAAGGGTCAAAACAAAGAAAGTCTTCATTTTAAGTGGAGAGAGCCACATTCACCTTTGTATTTGTTACATTTTATTTTGATATTCATGTGCTGTATCTTATAACAGGTAACAGATATACGATGCTTTAAACACTACATTTTTACTCAGTCTTTATTGCTTGATTGTGGGTGGGATTTGTCTTAAAAGGGGGCCTCTGCAGAAAATTTTGCCCAGGGCCTCCAGCAGTTTAGATCCAGCCCTGGACCCATGTCTTAAAGTTCACCCAGCTACACATTGTTTTCAGAGTCCTAAAAACAAATTAGCGATAGGAGGCTATTTTCTCTCCTACAAGATCTCAGACACCACTCATCGGATTTGACAAAACCTGTTGTCAGTTCCATAATTACACATTGCACTATGGCCCAAGGGGGAGCTACAATTAGGTCAAACATTTCCCACAAAGTAAATTCAAATGACATGACATTTGGTGCACATATCCAACTCTCCTGGAGGCAAATTTACCTCCAGGATCATTAGCATCTGCCATATTGGCTTTCCCACATCATTTACACAATCCACCAATACGCCAAAAAGAAAAGATGATGAGAAGGGAAGAGATGGGGCGATAGGAAAAGACGGACCTGCACAGTGCATTTGCATGCAGACTGGAACATGGCTCTTTGTCACATCTGAAGGTCTGTAATTTGTTTTCCACAACTGTATTTTGTGAGTCTTTCTCTCCCAAGTGTAACTAGATAATCACAAAACTAGAACTGTTTCAAGGAAGCATTAAGCTGTAGCTGCCTGTCCTACGACATACAAACTGTAACCTTGGGAGCAGTGGTGGAAGATGTACTCTGATCCTTTACTTAAGTAAAAGTACCAATACAGCAATGTCAAAATACTCCATTACAAGTAAAAGTACTGCATGAAAAATCCTACTTAAGTAAAAGTACATAAGTATTAGCAGCAAAATGTAGTTAAAGTATTAAAGTAAAAGTAGTGGTTTGGTCCCTCTGACTGATATTTTATTATATATGACATCATTAGATTATTAATACTGAAGCATCAGTGTGTAAGCAGCATGTTACTGTTGTAGCTGCTGGAGGTGGAGCTAGTTTGAACTACTTTATATACAGTTAGCTAGTTTAGTCCAGTGGTTCCCAACCTAGGGGTCGGGCCCCTCCAAAGGGTCACCGGATAAATCTGAGGGGTTGTGAGATGATTTATGGGAGAGGAAAGAAGAAAAAACAAAGTTCTGATACACAAATCTGTTTTCATTTTTTGGACTTTTTCTCTAATCTTTGATTTTTGCTGAAATATTGGATCATTTGAACATTTATTGAAATGAAACCATGTGAGGTTTAGAGGGAAAAATCACTATTTGGTGGAGCTGTTAACAACTCATAGACATCTGAAATGTGACCCCGACTACACACTGCTTTTTGTAAGACGTCAAAAGCCAAAAAGGTTGGAAACCACTGGTTTCATCTTTAACAATGTGTTGTATTTTAAAAGCTTGTTATATTATCCATTGTGTCAAATCTCCATCTGAAAAGTAACTAAAGCTGTCAAATAAATGTAGTGGAGTAGAAAGTACAATATTTCCCTCTGAAATGTAGTGGAGTGGAAGTATAAAGTAGCATCAAATGGAAATACTCAAGTAAAGTACAAGTATCTCAAAATTGTATTTAAGTACAGTACTTGAGTAAATGTACTTAGTTACTTTCCACCACTGCTTGGGAGACAGTAGCCCAGAGAGAGTGTTATAAGCAGTTCTGTGTGTTCGCCCGCTTTGTTGTTTTGCACTGTGTGATTTAGTGGAAGACAGCTGTAAATGAGCCGATAAGCTGGTCTGGTTTTCTTCGGTCTTCCCTGCACATTTGTCTACTGTCAGTGTTTCTTTAAATAACTTTCCACAAATAGAGTTCAATCCATGTCCCACTGCCAGTTTAAAAGCCAAAAAAGCACAAATTAGTTAAAATTATACATCGTTGTGTAAAGTTATAACTTATAAAACAGCGGCTTTTAAATTATTTATACAACATTATAGAATTATACAACACTACATTTCTGATAAAAAAAATCCATATAATAATATACTGTATATTCATATGGAGACCATTTATGATTATTTTGTTCATTATTTTGGTTCTTTGGCTCCGCCCACTGAGGTTTAACTGAACCAATGAGATGATTTCTGCCTCCAGAGCAGCTCTGCCTCCGAGAAATCCTTGCAGAACTTCAACCTGCTATCATCACAGAGGTACATGACTCAGCTATGAGTTATTACAGTGATACTGGATGATCTCCAATATTTGAGAGATGGGAGAGCCACGTACGCGTACCTATACCATCGTATTATGAATTTATGACTATACTAGTTAATCATTTCATATTATTATTATTACATTATTTGATATGGATTATCCTGCTGCACTTGGGTGTCCCATGGGTGCGGGGGGGGGGGGGGAATGGAACCATTTGTTGACAGACCAAACCCACATCCGCACACACTCCTAATACACTGTAACACACACCTTTCATTACCTTGGCCGCTATCCTTGTACATATATTTGAGAGATGGGAGAGCCACGTACAGGCATTCAGATATAGATACCACCTTTAATATTCAGTGTGTTTATGATTGGGTGCGCTTGGGTGTTCCAAGAGTGTGTGCGTGTGTGTGTGTGTGTGTGTGTGTGGTGGAGGGCTGGGGGCGTGTTAGGCAAGTTTTAATAGGACTTAAGCTCAGACCGAACCTACATCTGCAAACACTGCCCATACACGCCTTTCATTGCTTTTTTTTTTTTCTTGTCTTACTAGCCACGATGCGCCTTTACGCATAGAGCAGCTCCAAACGCGCATCAGTACCAGTGTCGCGGTATCCAGTGCGCAGTATGGCTCTCCAGTGGTGCCAGATCGTCCCTCTGGTTGTGCTCCTGATACTGGCGATAGTCGGGATTCTGCTCGTGGTCCTTCCAGTTGAAGAAATGAGGGAGACTCCTGAAAACATGGTATGTAAAGCAGATGTTCTTTAGAAAGGTGATTGCGCGCTTTACCGTCGGTGTCCGCCGTTGCGCAATGGTTTCATCAGGCTACGGTGCTTGTCTGTGCGCGGCACCGGTGTGTTGTTGCTTTGTAATAATTTAAAGCCACTCATTTTTCCTATGTGCGAATATGCTTTTGTGAGTTTAAAAAAAAAAAAAAACACACACACAGTATGTATTATGAATCTTATAGGAATGTTATGTAATGCAGTTACTAACTTAATATCAGTGACCATCTGTAATTAAAAGTCATGTAAATATAATGTAATTACACTTCTGTTAGAGTACCAGTTCAGCAGCTCCCAAACTTTTTCATCTCCAAGATCTGAGCAGATATTTGTTATTAAATATGGCTTTATGCAGAATTATATTTCTCTTCACTGTCAGGTGGGGAGATGAGGGAAATGCACATACAGCACATTTTTGTAAGGAGTGGAGAGTCAAATTCAATTATTTTTGTATATAGTTTGGTATAAACTGGCCTAGTGTTTTGGATCTTATTATGTAAATGACAATATTTTTAGGGAAACACTGAGTATTTGAATGGATCTCTTAAACTGTGGGTTTGCCCCCTCAACTGTCCTATACTAAAATTACAGATATAACAGCTTGGGCCAAATATTCAGTCTGCCTGGCTCATCGTGACATGACCATATTTCGACTGTTTGTGCTGAAATATGTCTCTAAAAGGTCACAGGTTTGATCTCTGTGTCCTGATCTGAACCACAACCGCCTCCGTCTCTCTAAGTCAGCCTGAATCACAGTGTCAGTGGAATGCTTCGCATGAAAGATGGTCATGCACGCGCCAAAGTGCATGACACCCAACGGTTTGCCCTATGCTTACCTCACAAGTCAAAAGGAAGCAGCGAACAAGAGCAGAACAGGGCGGAGAACAAAGAAAGAAAGACAGAAAGAAAGACAGAAAGAAAGAAAGAAAGAAAGGGGGCAAACAATGTGAGATAAAAGTAGCTGTGTCCCTCCTTCATTTGGGTATTCTCTCTAGTTACATAAGTCATATTCTCCCCCTTTTGGTAATCTCCCAAACACTTTGAAATCATTTTGAATAGCCATATGAATGGATCTTCTTCTATGCTTTGAAGTTGCCATTGCAAAGCTATATTAAGAGAATCCATTCTGATCTGAAAATATTCTTCAAAAGAGCACACAAAGACGTAATCAGCATTGTTGGATGAGGAAGAAAGAAATCTCTTGGTCAAATATACCTGGTGTACGATTCTGAAAAGTCACTAGTTCATTGTTTCAAGAGGGGAAATTTGTTTGCAGTAAAATCTACAAGACAATACATACAAGACAGTTGATGGAACTTTTAACCAAAGTGTCATATGTAGATGTTTAGCCACATCCTGCCAGAAGTGTCACCGCCACAGCAAAGCGTGAAAAAAGTAGAACAAGGCTGCACAAAGTGGACAATATCAAGTGGATAAAAGTGCATCAATATGAATTAGGTTTAGGCTATTATGGGTTTTTGAAGGCCAATACCCACATTTTTGTATTAAAACTGCCGAAAGCCGATATTTTGTCCTGGTATTCAGTATCTAAATTTCCATGGCCATTTTCATGCCAGAAAATATTCAGTGTTTCCCCTAGAACTGTATTCTTGTCAAGCCTCTGAAACAGCATTTAGACCATCATGGGACAATAAAATTCTCCATTGAAACCCAGACTGAGGAAATTATTTTAGTGTTAGCAGCTCTTTAAGGCAGGGTGACCCATCTATCTATTCTATGGTAGGCAAACTCCAAGATACATTACAGCCTTTAAATGAAGAATTAATTTACAAAAAAACATACTGAACAATGAAATGAATGAACAAAATGTCATATCAGGTTTTCCAGGCCAATATCGGCCCCATATATCAGCAAACTGATATACTGGTGTAACCCTAATATGAATAGTTTCTGTTCCGAGCAGAGTTAACTCGCTGAAGCACCTACCCAAGGATCCTTTACTCTTTCTATCTTTGCCTCTATGTCCCTACTCTTGTCTTTCTGCTATTCAGAGCACTCTCTCTGTTTTTCAGTATGGCATCGTTCTGGATGCAGGCTCGTCCCACACCTCCGTGTACATCTACAAATGGCCGGCCGACAAAGAAAACGGCACTGGCATCGTCAGCCAGCATAGCGAGTGCAATGTGAAAGGTAAGACCAAGCTGACATAATGCTGCCTCGCCCATCTTAACTAGGATTTGGCTGCGTTTTTGAAGGCCGATACCGATATTTTTAGTCCGAAGTCACCGATAGCCAGTATTTGCGCCGATATTCAGTAGCTTTAAATTTGACCATTTTCAAGTATTCCAGTGTTTCCCCTAGAATGTTATTCTCATCGGGGTGGAAAAGCCTCTGAAACAGCATTTAGACCATCATGGGACACTAAAACTCTCCACTGGAACCTGGAATTCTTTTAGAGTTAGCAGCGTTCTAAGGCCCGGTGACCCACCACACCTATTCAATGGCAAGGGAACTCCTTAAATGAATAAATATAAAGCTATCTGATGTTTAATGAAAGACCGATATCGGCTTGATGTATCGCCAAACTGATCAGTCTAACCCTAACCTATTGACCTTGACCCAGAGACATCCTGCCATTGTCCTGGTGGAAAGTGCATCCTTACTTTCACTTCCACAATATCATTTCCCAAGTTCTTCAAACAGGTTTTGATATTACAAAATTAATGCCAACGCGACGTCTTGTATAATCTTTTTGCCGCTGATTGGTCTGCTTCCTCTTGCCGTTTCTGTTTGTTTTCTGTTTGACACAGTTTCCTTAGAAACATCGGCCCGATGCCATGACCGTGTGGGTCATTCAACCTTCCAGACAGGGAAGCCCTTTTGTTTTTTGGGGAAGGTCAGGGTAAGTTCTTGTTAAGCGGAACTACTTTCTCTCTCTGTCTTTGTCAAGGTGGAGGAATATCCAGCTACGCGGGCGATCGCGGGGGCGCGGCACGAAGTCTGGAGCCTTGTCTAGAACAGGCTATGAAGGACATCCCCAAATCCAGGCACCATCTAACCCCAGTCTATCTGGGAGCCACTGCAGGCATGAGGCTGTTGGAGTCAGTATAAATTCCCATTAACGCAGGAAATTCAACTATAACCACCAGTGTTTCATCCATTATGCATGGCTTAAAATGGCTCTTATAATGGTTTCATTGATGTTTTAATATGATTTCATTCCCGCTTTTACTCTGTCTACTCTGTAACAGCAAAGTCAATGCCACAGAGTCACAGCAGATACTGAAGGAAGTGGGCAACAAACTGCGCTCGTATCCTTTTAACTTCCGTGAGGCGGTCATCCTGAGCGGCCCGGCGGAGGGGGCGTACGGCTGGGTCACAGTCAACTACTTACTGGAAAACTTTATTAAGGTGTGCACTGGCTGGCTGTGCTTTTTGGGCACACGGGGGGAATCTGTTTTAGAAGTTAAACCTGCATTGGCAACATTTTGATGTGAAAATACAGCCATCTTATAATTGAGACAACGTAGATTCACTCCCAAATAAAATTTTGTCGATAACATTTCGCTGGTGGGAAATGTTTTCCTCACACAGCAAGTCAAGAATCAAAACTTTAATGGAAAATCCACCCTTAAACCTGCAATAAGCGATATCAGACCTTATAACCAATCCTGAAACTAATGTGTGCTATGTGGAGATTTCACTGAGACATAATGATATAAAAACCAATATCCACACAGCAGCCAGCTGTGTTGCTGTTTTCACCTCTTTTCTAAAGCTTGTTGTCAAATTCTGCACCGGAACAAAGCTCCTCTCGGTCCGTTCATTAGCTTTTCATTTTTAAAAAACTAGCTTATTTCCTCTGTCACTGTTTCAAAGCGGTGCTCACCCCCTCCCATTCCTTGAAAAAAATGGCGGAATCGATGAAGCAAGCGAGTCAACTTGTTAAACTAGTAAATTTGCTACCTACCTTTTCACTTGTCATTGTGGGACATGTAACCTTCAAACCTGGCAAAGTGAGACTGGTAACCAGCGACACTTCTCTGTAGCTTAGCTATTAGCATTTATGCACGGCCATTCGCTAAGTTTGTCTTTAGGGGGTTCCATAGTGGAGTAGCTTTGCTGTGCTTTATTTACAAATGTGTTGCGGTTTCTGTCACCGTCTACTGGTCAGAAAATTGCTTATTGCAGCTTTAAACACTTTAAGACTGTTAAAAATCAGCTATTGGTGAGGTACCTTGCATTTTTGGGTCCACCGAACATTACAGATTGATGATATCTAACAGTGTAAGAGCATTGCAAGAGTTATTTTGTGATGAGTTGTAATTAGCATTTTTGGTGAGCCCACTTTCCCTCAACCTGCCTCTACGTCCCACATTTCCCAGAATGCCTGTCAACAACCTGCAGAGAAGGGGCGAGACCTTGTTGGTTTCAGTCAAGGTGGGAGTATGGACATAGAAATAGCTTACGAGTGTGATCATTGGGTTATTGGCCTATGTGTGGGCGGAGAGCGGAGTAGCGATAATGATAACAAGCAAGTGAACATTTTTCCAGTCAAGGAAAGTGGGAGTGGAGAGAGAACAGTACCCAGTTGTTCAAATTACAAAAAAAAAGCCGTCGAACACAACATTTTCAGTTTTCAAACTCCACTGTAGCTGCTCTGGAAATGACGTCACATCGTCTACATTTGGCCAGTTATCCACGGAAATATGACAAATACACCACCAAACAAAAAAATGGGCCCAAAAAGGCAAGGTACATCACCAATAGCTGTTTTTTAACAGTGTTAAAGTGTTTTAGGGTGGAGTTTTCCTTTAAGTTCATCATCCCGTCTCAACTCAAATTCTTATGTCTTGACTCCTTTGCTTTCTTTGGCACCCAGTATGGTTTTGTTGGACATTGGGTGAGCCCTGGCCGAGATGCAGTCGGTGCTATGGATTTGGGTGGCGCCTCCACTCAGATTACCTTTGAGACGTCAGAGACGGTGGAGGACAAGGCCAATGCGATGGAGCTGAGGCTTTACGGACGGAACTACCGCCTATACACCCAGAGCTTCTTGTGTTACGGCCAAGACCAGTTCCTACGGAAACTGCTGGCTCACCTCATCAAGGTAACATTATCAGAGAATAAAAGTCATAGAAGAGAATAAAAGTCATATCAGGTACATATTGCTGTTGCCAGGAAACCTCAGGTAGGGATTCACTGTCTTGCTCAAGGACACTTCAGTAGAATGGATTCTTGCCAACACAGGGTTTTAAACCCAAGTCTTCTGGTTGAAGGGTGGTCTCCCTACTCACTACGCCAGCCTGCTGCCCCAAACTTGCTTTGCTTAAATCGAAGGAATACCTGGTCCTGTATGAGCTGAGAAAATCTTATAACTCTTGGGTTCATGAAGTCCTTCCAAAACACATTTTATTATCTGGAACTGCATGGTTGTCAGTCCAAAAGTAAGGCTACTTTTTATTCATTCATGAAAAGTTGGAGACAGTATTATATATAGAGACAGCACACTCGATCAGTTTTGAATGGGAAAATCCGTAAAGCAAAAGATAGCGGTTCCGACAATGTAAGATGTGTCGTCAGCGAAAGTGGCCAATCAACACTCCTTTGTGTGCATATCATAAAGAAAATTTACCAATCATACTTTCAGGTTTATGCAGCTGCAGAACTTATTTACGACAATTCATGCAAGTTGGGGGCAACATCAATCATCTCTGCCAGCAACCGTTTTGTTAATATATTTGAAATCATTTAATAACATGATATTCTCAGATATATAACTGTCAGATCCCTACTGTGGACTGCATGATGACATGACTGTTGACAAGTGATACAATGACAAATGTATGTATGGGAGCTGTAAACCAGATTTGTCTTGAATGTCATAATCTCACTGCAGCAGTAGAGGGCGCATGTGTAAGTGGTAAAAATATATTTTTCTGTGTCCTTTGAAACAAATTTTAACACTCCATGTTGTTAACAATTCATCAGTGTTCCTAAATATGTAATGCAAATGATGGCTTTTATGCCAGAACTTTAGATACAGACTCATTCAAAGAGATACTCATGGGGACTTTGACACAACAACTGGAAGCAGCAATATGTGATGTTGAGAGAAAATGTGTATCATTGCAAACAGGGAGTGGAATTACCACCAGATTGGTAAATTTTAACTGTTTACCATGTTCTACCAGACACCGACCATTGCCTGCTTTGTTCTTTTTTCCATTCTTAAAATCATATCCGGCTGGTAAATTAGTGAAAGTCGCTGGTGCTTTTTTGGAACCCACCAAGAATATAAGTTTCCTGCCCTGATTGAGAATATGCCTCATAGAAGCATAAGATATCATTAGAACGGGAGCGTGTCTATGTTCCCTCAGCCCTATGTTCCCTTAGATCAGTACCTCCGCCACTCTGTTAAACAGTTCTGGTCAGAGCTCTGGGTAAACATCTACACACAACCAACCTAACCCTAACCCTTTGATGCCGAGGGAACATGGGGCTGAGGGAACATAGGGCCTAATTTGGATGGGGAAAAAAATTCATGAGGGAACATAGGGCTGAGGGACCATAGGGGAGACCCCCCTTAGAACGTCTCACCATCACCATCATGTTTTTTTGGCCTCTTCTCAGACTCAAGGTGTCGGACCCAAGGTGCTACACCCCTGCTATCCATCGGATTTCAGCGATTCCATCAAGCTGGGGACGGATGTGTTTGATTCACCATGCACTGAGAAGTACAGACCAGCACAATTCGACCCCCAGCAGTCTGTAACGGTAGAGGGCATGGGAGACTACCAGAAGTGCCTGGGCAACGTGACAGAGATGTTCTCCTTCGACAAATGCTCTTTCTCCCATTGTTCTTTCAACGGAGTCTTCCAACCCAACGTGACAGGGAGCTTCATGGTGAGGGACAATATTAGAAAGAAGAACGAATCCCCCTGGGTGATTGACCTTGGGTTAACTCGAAGTCTTCTCCTCTCCACAGGCATTCTCAGCCTACTACTTCACTCATGAGTTTCTGCAGCGTGCCTCGGGTATCACCATCACGTCCGTCTCACAAATGAAGGAGGCCATCCGGACTGTCTGCAGCATGACCCTCGCTGAGGTACTCTATAGATATGAACATCCATTTGTTCCCTTAGCCATCACCTTGATTAACGGTAACTAGAGAAACCCTGCTATTATTGCACATTTTACAGTTGCCCTTTGGGATTAAAGGGAAACTTTGCTTATTTTCAACCAGCATTGTATCATTACAATATGGGTAGTATATGCAAATGAACAATGTTTAACTTCCCTCCATGTTGCCTGCACCCAGAGCTCCCCGCCCATTTGCTGGCAAAAGTCTTTGGAGACTTTGGAGATCGGCCTTAGACTACAAACTACGTTTCTGCGTTTTCTGTAGTGGTGCCTTCAAGGACGGTAAAATGGGACTCCCGTCCCATGCTACGCTAGCGATAGGGAGAAGCAGACACTAAAATATCATACTACTAAATACTTTAAAATATCAGTATATTTGGAAAACTAGTTTCATGATACGAGGCTGAATATCGCACTGTTGAATCAGACACAACAGAGTCTGGAAGAGGAAGCGACCACCGGACCGGAGCCACGTTTCAGCCGCAGCTAAGCTAAGCAAAGCTGCTAAATTTCTCTGTGATTCATCCAGAAGAGCTGAATCTAACACAAAAAAACAACTAGCTTTACAATGTAATGTTGGAGCAGAGATGTGGCGCCACTATTACAACTTATGATGCCGTTCAGCACTCGGTAAGTTGATCCACATAACGTAACTGACTCCGGCGCACTGGTTTGTTTTATGATCCTTTGAAAACGGGTGCGATTTATCCAGACTTGATGAGGAAAAACGTTTTGTAAATGAAAATAAGCCTCAGTAAAGAGATATAATGCTGCTTTGTCTCTGCTAACTTTGTCTTTGGTGCTACACTGGCTGTGAACACACTGTCAGAGTCAGTGACGCACGCAATGCATTCTGGTTGTTGTAGGATTCCCCCTTAACAGCAATATGGGGAATCTACAGCCATTTTTTCAGTTTTCTCTGGTCATAGGGCTCCAATTTCAAAAATAATTGCACATTTCTACTACATAGGTGACCTAGTTTTAATAAATCATCATATTCACAGCAGTGAAATAGGCCTTTAAATACGGAACTGAACTGAACTGAACTGAGCAGAGAGCTCTATGGACCTAGCTCCTATAAAACATTGGCTCTCAAACATATTTATAGACACAAATAGACACACATCAGATTTAGTGCCAGAGGGGCCATATGGGAAGATTTTAGTTGTTGACTTAGTATTGAATTGTAAAAGTGTCTACATTGTATGTGGGGAGATAACAGTGGTGAGAGTGAAGCCTTAATCGGGATGGTTTCTTGTGAAATCTGTTATATTCAAATTAAACTAATTCATTTTGATGCCGACACCCTCGAACCCCCTCAAAGACTATAGAAGAAAGCTCCTTATTTTTGATACTTTGACACTTGACACTTGATTTTGATACTTGACTTGATGCATGAAGAGAAGACTTGAGACTTGTAAATGACTTAGACTGAAAGTGATGAGATTTGTTCCAGCAGACGACTGAATTTAAATTCTGTTTTCTGAATTTCTATGGAATGACTGAATTTATTGAAGTCGAAACTGATGATAGAAATCAAACTCATGATGCTCTTACCAAGTTTCTATACGATTGACTCTTGATTTGATCTGACTTGACTTGGTGTTCTACATTTAGACTTGAGACTTGACTTGAGACTTGTGCCTCAAGACTTAAGACTGGCTTGGGACATGAGCAAAGTTCACTTGGTCACACCTCTGCTTATTACAGCATCAAGAGGGAAGAAAGCTTAACAAAAAAGGTGATATATGTTTGTTTTTTTTTAAACTCGCCAACCTCTGTCTATCCACACAGTTGCAGAGAAAGGCACCAGGAAAGGAGAAGTACTTGACGAAATACTGTGCCTCCTCCAACTTCATCCAGGTTCTCTTGATGAAAGGCTACGGTTTTGATCAGCGCTCCTTCCCCCGGATCTCTTTTCAGAAAAAGGTGAGGAAATAGATTTGTCGAATACAGTCAACAGACGGTGTCTTCTTGACATCTATCGACGAAATCGGTGAGTTCGTCCATCCTGCGCTGCGGTTTCAGCCGTTCCTTTTTGTGTTTTGCAGGTAGGAGGCTCGTCAGTCGGCTGGACTTTGGGATACATGCTGACTCTGAGCAACATGCTGCCTTCAGAGAACCTCAGCCTGATGAAGGCTCTGCCTCCCGGGCCCTGGGCTGGCATCCTCTTCATCTTCATCATCCTCCTCCTCATCACGCTGGGATACCTGGTGGCGATGTGCTGTCTAAAGAAGAAGGCCGGGGGGGACACCTTAGATTAAAGACGGGACGCTTATCTGACGATACGATTCGATACGCGATACGGGGTTCATGATTCGATACGACCAGGATACGATGTGATAAATAAAAGTTCAATGACGACAAAGTCTGACTGTGCAGAATTATGTTTATTTCTGAGACACAAATGCAATGGTATCGGCTTGCTAGAATGTAAACAATTTAAAAATGTAATTACAAAGTGCAAATAATAAAACTTCGATGGAGAGCTTGTGAAATTGTCATGGGCAAGCCTTCTGATTTGTGCTTTCTACAGCAGAATAAAATGGGGCTAATATCACAATTCATTTTTCTGCCTCACGATACATATTGTCAGAGTTTAGTATCGCGATATATTGAATTTTGATATATATCGTCCCATCCCTACCTTAGAGTGACGTCAGCACATTTCCCAGTCCAATTCATATTCCTATTAGAACATGCACTTGTCTGTCCTAAAATTTCAGTCACTTTGAAACAAAAAAGGTTTTTGGCCGGAACAATTGAGAATTTTGTTACAGTTGTTTGCTTGTTTTCTCTGCATTAACATGGGAGCATGTGTGTGTGTGTGTGTGTGTGTGTGTGTGAAAACTCTGAAGCACTGAAATGTCTTGTGCAATATTTGTTTGCCAATCCACAAAATGACTGCTGCTGTTACAGAAGCTCATATGTGAATTTGTGCGATGACTAATGAAACCACTGGATACACCATGTGTTTTGTCAGTGTCTCAGATGCATTATGTAATACAACATCCACTTTTGATAACAACAGATATAATTTAATGATCCAATGATAATTCCCATTATTGCTGTTTGTTATGACAGCACCAGCCCACATGGAGACAGACAGGACAATTTCCTGAAAATGAAGAAAAAGAAATTAAAAATAAAAGTAATAAAACCCACAGTGTTTTATTTACAGTGCTTTAATTACCAGCTGTGGTCACAATAAATATGAATGGAGGCATTTCAAATTTTTCTTCACATTACCCCTTTTAAAGGGATGAATAAATCTGTCACATTTTAGTCTTTTATTATGGGTTCAACTGTAACCGAGACTAGTTAGGTGTAGATTAATGTTTATTAGCTTTCAGATTATCATATCAATGATTTGCTTGCCAGCTATGCAAGGACAATAGTGTTTATGCATTCTTACAACTTCCACAGCAAGAGATAATTCATTTAATTTGAAGTTAGCTAACTGTGTCGCATTCCAGTCCCATGGGAAAAACAACTTCTTAAAAGCAGCAATTTGAAGCTATCAAACACAATGCTTTTCTGTAGAATTTAGTTGCTGATACTCCCAGCTTTTTAACACTCAATACACACGCACTTAATGAGTGATGCATTTAAGTTCATGCTTTACAGCAATATAAGCACTCTAATATCAACCACTAGCAAAACAAATCCAGCAAGTACTCCTGTCCTGTCTTGGCATTGTAAGAGTTATGATCACAAAATGTCTTGATGTGGTGAGATTTACAAGAATTTCCTTGTTGGTGACGTCAGAATTCAGCAAGCTGAAGAGAAAGCGAAATGTTGCGTTCATGTCATGTCAGATTTACCGCAAACACGGCCTGCCGACTGGGAAAAGCCGTTCACATCAACCTCTTAATGGAATATATGAGATTTTCTGTGGGCTCTGATATCTCCCACTTGAGTTGCGGAAGTCTGTCAACACAAACAGCAAAATGATCAGTTATATGCACAATAATACTCTACTTACAAAAGTAGGCTAATGTATGGAAGCCCATTTCCGCCAGTGTGATGAAAAAAAAAAAGATCCTGTAAGTCATTATTTTGAGAAAGTTTCTCACTATTTTGAGATACTAAGTCAAAATATTGAGAAAGTTTCTCTTTATTTTGAGATACTAAGTCAATATTTTGAGATACTAAGTCATTATTTTGAGAAAGTTTCTCATTATTTTGAGAAAGTTTCTCATTATTTTGAGATATTAAGTCATTGTTTTGAGATACTAAGTCATTATTTTGAGAAAGTTTCTCATTATTTTGAGATATTAAGTCATTGTTTTGAGCAAGTTTCTCATTATTTTGAGATACTAAGTCATTATTTTGAGAAAGTTTCTCATTATAATGACTTACGGGACCGTTTTTTTCATCACACTGGCGGAAATGGGCTTCCATACTAATGTCTGTTAGTTTGTTTATGGTTGATTTTGAATTCATGAACACAAATGACTTTGGATCTGGCTGTTTCAATTCCATTCTTCGCATATTCTGATAAGACTTGAACGCGACACAAACCCCGAGTTTCCAAGCAGTATTTACCAGCTGGAAGCTGAGGTAAACTGTACCTAGTAAGACAAGGCAAATGTGCAATACAATGTGCTTCAGATAAAACATAAAAATATATACATATTTAAAAAAAATAATAATAATTACAGAATGAAATGGGTAAGTAGTATTAGAATTTGGTAGTAGTAGTATTTACCACCTGAAAGCTGAGCTAAACAGTAGGCCTCTAGTGCCACCTCAAAGCTGAAGTGAACAGTATTTTTAAGTAGGAAGCTCTTATCTCTCGTGTTTCCCATATGCGGAACTCGATTCTCGCTTTTGTTTCTGACGGACTGTTGACAAAGTTGCGCACACCGGAAGTGTGCATTGACAGCGAAAAAAGGCTCGATTTTTGCTGCTGTTTTGCAGCTAACGGTTACCTTTCTGCAATTAATCCTCATGCTGGAATATTATATGCAAGTATAAACATTGCAATTGATGATTAAACTGAAACGAAAATGTTTGCCGGCCTGCCTGAACTGGGAATATCCAACGGCGAGGATCTTAAAGAAACTCTCACTAACTGCACAGAGCCTCTGAAAGCCATTGATCAGTTCCAGGTACGTTATGTTTGTTTGCTCGGTAGCTTACAGTGGCTAATTACGATAAACGTTAGTGTGATTAATTTTGAATATCACTATCGATGTAAGAGTGTCACAACGTTAGCTAGCAGGCTTGCTAGAAAAGACAAAAGATAATTTATTGTGGACACGACGTTTAACTAACTAGCAATAGTCCGTAAAGCATAATATTTATAAGTTAAACCGGCATTTGTCCAATATATCGCGCTCTTTCTTGTATGGAGAGAACGATATGCTAAACTCCATTCAAAATCTGACATTTTAATGCCTCGTTTATCGGCAAACGTACATACCTGACAGAGCGTGACTTATCACCTTTTACGAACCGTTAAGAGCCATCCTTCAATTCGGCATACATTCAATACACCAAGCAGCAATTTATTTCAATAAAATTGAAAGTTTTAGAATAGGTTTGCATGTTATTCGCCCAATATTTCCCACCAAATTGCGCCTTGGAGGGGAATAGATAGCAGCGCGAACCTTTTCTAAAAGTTGAGATTTTATGCAAATATAGTGGTACTTGGTGGACTATTTATATGCCGAAGTCAACGGAAGAGTTTATCGATGTGTAAACGCTGAGTCATTCCATTTGTAGTCAGACAGGTTTGGAGAGTTTTACAGGCTTAGATTTTAATTTGGCCTCATAGTGTTTTCACACAATCCTTGTGCATTCAAATGAATAAAGATGAATTTTGATAACGACATTTTTACATAGTTTAAAGATGCAGGGGTCCAAATGGGCTCCAAAATGGCCACCATCTTGGGAGGCAAAACATTTTGGTGAGTGTATTTAACGCAAAAAATATAATCACCAAGGTATTGATGCAACTATGGATACAGGCTGTATTAAATTTTGAAATATGAAATGTGGTATCTTTCACAATTTAAGCAGGTATGGTAAAAAACAATTGTTCCATCATAACACAAATTGTAATGCATATTTTGATGTAATATACATCCTATTGAATCCTAATGAAGTACTGCATAATGCAAACACAAGGTTAATGAAATTGTTCAGCTATTTGAACGGCCGTTCCACATTCAGATGTCATTTGAAATTTCCTTGAAGTCTGATTTCAGATGGGATGACCCAGGTATGAACCTTGGCAAGGCAACATTCATTTGCCAGATTTTGATATGACATTCTCTCCATACAAGAGACCCAGCCTGAACCAGCACATGACTAGGCAGCGTGTGGGTTAACTGATCCTCTCTCTGTCTTTCACTCACGCCGCAGACAGAAAATGGCATCCTGCTGCCCACTCTCCAGTCCGCTCTGCCCTTCCTGGACCTCCATGGGACCCCTCGGCTGGAGTTCCACCAGTCCGTCTTCGACGAGCTGCGCGACAAGCTGATGGAGCGAGTCGCCACCATCGCAGAGGGCAAGGAGGAGGACAGGTACTTCGTCTGCTCCTTGTGACGTTGAGGAGTTTTTTTCCGAAGGGACCGGTCTGGACGCTAGCATGTTCTGTAGGGATGGGACGATATGCGGATCTCAGGATATGATTCGATACGCGATGCAGGGTTCACGATCCGATGCAACCACGATACGATGTGATAAATAAAAGTTCAGTGGCAACAAAGTCTGACTGCAGAATTGTGTTGTTTTTTCTGAGCCACAAATCTTTCTAGCGATGCCATTGGCTTGCTAGAATTTAAACAACAATTTAAAAATGTCATTACAAAGTGACAATAATATAATTCGGATGGAGAGCTTGTGAAACTGTGATGGTCAAGAGTCTCATTAGTGATTACTACAGCAGAATAAAATGGAGCTAATATCACCATTCATGTTTCTGCCCCACGATACATATTGCCACATATTTGTATTGCGATATATTGAATTTCCATATATCGTCCCATCCCTAATGCTTGGTGTTCTTCACATCCCACTGCAGATACGGGAAGCTTGAAGAGCTGCTGGAGAAGAGCTTTCCGCTGGTCAAGATGCCGTCCATTCAGCCGGTGGTGATGCAGGTGCTGAAGCATCTACCGAAGGCAAGTCTTCTTCAGGCAAATGTCTTTCCTGTTGCAGCCACACGTAGCTAAAAAAACAAACTACACTACTATATTATAGCAGTTTCTGGAAAAATTACATTTAATCAATAATGCTTGGATCGCAGCCTTTGTTTATTGTTTCCGAGGGATGCCGTGACATTTTGAATACGTGTCACCCTGGGAACATGAGCTAGTGCCACTTGGTTACAATGAGGAATGCTAATAATAAAATAAGATACAATTCAACTTTAACGATCCCCGTGTGGAAATTAGGTTGTTGCAGCAGCCGATTGCAGACGAATACAGCAAAGAAGAAGAATATATACATAAGAATAGAGCAAAAGAAGGTCATTTCAACAATTTTAACAGATGAACATGCAAAGTAATGGCGGTATGTGCAAAATAACAGCAATGGAACTTACTGAGACGAATAAAAAAAATGATTGAAAAAATAGTACATTATGAAAATATACCATCAAAAAAATAAATATATATAAAAATTCTTAGAAAAATTTAAAGACAAACAAAAGATATAAGATTGAGATAATATGGAAATGACGTGAATAAACAGCTTACCTACATAATGTGCAAAAGTGAGTCGTGTTCATGTTACTTCATATGCACGCTTAGGGATGTAGGAAACCTGGTGTCCTTTTTCTTATTACACACATTTCTTTTCTTTTTTTTTAATATTACACCCATTTCTAGTTTCAGAAATTTCATTAGCTATGTCAAATCAGAAATGGGGGGAAATAGGTTTTGGCTAGATTTCTTACTTTCAGGTTTCTTACTTTGGTGGCTACATTGGAAAAAAGTTGTTAATAAGTCTTAAATTTGGCTTTCTGTAACCAGCAGATACCCTGAATTATTCCGAATAATCCTTAATTTCTGCCGCCGCCCCCCAGGTGCCAGAGAAGAAGCTGAAGATGGTCATGGCCGACAAGGAGCTGTACAAGGTGTGCGCCGTGGAGGTGAAACGGCAGATCTGGCAGGACAACCAGGCTCTGTTCGGGGACGAGGTGTCGCC
Source organism: Centroberyx affinis (assembly GCF_046629955.1). Taxonomy (NCBI): domain Eukaryota; kingdom Metazoa; phylum Chordata; class Actinopteri; order Beryciformes; family Berycidae; genus Centroberyx; species Centroberyx affinis. Next base: position 14,078 of record NW_027279033.1, on the reverse strand, counting down.
CCTCCTCAAGCAGTACATCGTGGAGAAGGAGGCCGCCCTGTTCAGCAGCGACCTCTCCATCCTCCATAACTTCTTCACCCCTTCTCCCAAGATGAGACGCCAAGGCGAGGTGGGTCACAGTCGCCTAGGTATATCGAAATATCGCATATTGCAAATGCGAAAATGTGACAATACGTATCATGGGTTAGAAGTTATATTGGCTATAGTTTATTCTGTTGTAGTAATCACCAAAAAAAACGGCGTTCCTCATCACAATTTCATAAGAATTTCCATTATTTGCACTTTGCAATGACTGTCTGGAAAAGTACTGAAACGAGTTTGATCATTTCAAGGTTTGGAAAGTTTGGAATTTGTACAAAAAGTCTGGAAAAAATGTCATACAGTCCCGTTACATATATGATTCAACATTTTTTATAGTTGTAGCCCCATTGCCATTTTACATATTGTGATATTTGTTTTTTAGTTAAGAGTGATTTTCTGTAGGGTTTCTGAAGGCCAGTACTGATTAAAATTTTTTTTTCTTTATTGAAGCTGCTGATAGCTGACATTTTCAATATCAAATATCCTTAAAGTCGAGACGAAATGAAAAATGCATTTTTAACCCTTTTAGATCACATCCCCGGTCATATTGTGCACCTATTTAACAATATATGCCAAAAAAAATATAAAAAATCTATTTCTTTGTATTCTTATATCAAAATCCAATCATGTTTTCTTCCTGTAAAACAAAATATGCCGTGTGCTTAAGTAAGCATGAACCAACCTATTTCAACCAATAATGTCATGACATCCACCCATCAATCATTCTTCAACCTCTAGCTAGCCACACCGGTCATATAAAACCACACTTCACCGTTTCTGGGTCGTAGCTGACAGATCAATATGGAGAGAGACAGGAAGAGATGTGTGTTTGGATATCAGTGGGCAAAAACTTTGTCGCTGAGGTCTAATTCATTCATCTCTCCCTTGTCCTCCTCCTGATCTAACAACAGGTGAGGGAGGCGTGTGTGGAGCCAACAGTCCATCAAATCAGAGGTGGACCACACTGACTGGACCACATCTGATTTTGAATATAAAGTCAATATTCATATCCACTTTAGATTAAAGTCCAGGAAAAAGAGTGGCGTTTTGAAAGGGGAACTATAGGAGCCCTGTGTCTGATCTCACCGTTGTTAACCTCTCCCGTCGCCTGCAGGTGGTGCTGAAGCTGACCCAGATGATCGGGAAGAACGTGAAGCTGTACGACATGGTGCTGCAGTTCCTGCGGACGCTCTTCCTGCGAACCCGAAACGTCCACTACTGCACGCTGAGAGCCGAGCTGCTCATGTCCCTCCACGACCTGGACATCAGCGAGATCTGCTCCGTAGACCCCTGCCATAAGGTCAGCACACCAACAGGGATGGTGCACTGGTTTAGCAGCACCATCGTACCAGTGGAGGAGTTCATTTCCAAAATCTTATGTGTCCATTTTGGAAAAAAAAAGCGATTAGGTTGGACAAGATGAAACCTTTAATGATCCCCCATGAGGAAATTGGCTCTTTGCAGCAGGAAAATAATAGTAGGCTACAGAAAGAAAAGAAGAAGAAAGAAAAATTGTATATAAATAGTAATATAGCAAATGCGACCCACAATTTTAACAGTAGAATAGAAATTTATGAATGAAAAGTATGGGGAAAAAATGTAATTGCAGCATTAGAGGGTGTGCTAAATAACAGCAGCAAAGCACACCAAGTAAAAAAAAAAAAAGAATGGTGAAACAAAAACATACAATATGAATATACCAGAAACATATAGCATGAAATAAGTAAAAAATGATCAAAGTATCAATATATATATATAAAAAATTAGAAGAATTAGAAGAAAAACAATATTTAAAATTGCAGCTTATATAAAGGATATGCAAAAAAATAATGATCTGAGGTTTATTCCAGGCTGTGAAGGTGTTTTCCGTTTTCAGGAGTTCAGGAGGTACCAGCTGTCATTTCAAAAGTATTAGATTTTAACTTTGTGTTATCAGTTATTGTGAGGTGTCACTTTTGTTCAAATGGTGACTATCTGGTACCTTCTGGGGGAAAAACAATCTTCATGTCATCATCCTGACATGAAGTCATATTGATGTAACAAGGCAACTTACATCAAGCCCTGTACTGTGACAGTTCACCTGGTGCTTGGACGCCTGCATCCGAGAGAAGTTCGTGGACGCCAAGCGAGCCAGAGAGCTGCAGGGTTTCCTGGATGGAGTGAAGAAAGGACAAGAGCAAGTGCTGGGGTAAGAGACGAGAGGAGCCGAGCTGTCGAAATACACGATCGCCGAATAATAAGATAACTAATCTGTGGGGGGTTTGTGTGGTTCCCAGGGACCTGTCCATGATCCTGTGTGACCCGTTTGCTTGCAACACCCTGGTCCTGAGTACCGTCAGGAACCTGCAAGAGCTGCTGAGTCAGGACGCTTTGCCCAGGGTGAGGATGCTGTCGTACAGTAGGCCAAGCTGAACCTGTGGGGGAGTGGGGGAGTGGGGGGGGGGGGGGGGGGGGGGCTGTAGCACAGCTGGAGACCTGGAGCCCCCCGAACAACCCGGGGGCCCTGGCCCACTAGGCAGCCCCCCGAAACCCCTTGATCTTGTCTGACCAACAGACTTGGGAACGTGTGAGGAAGCACAGAGAGGCATAGGCTCATAGGTGTATCATATATTATCTTTGAGTTAATCTGAATATAGTCATTTAAAAAGACAGCCATCAGTCTTGTAACGTCTTAAATAAATGCACTACACTACTCAGAGCCAAATGGATCAGCTCGGTGTATCATTACTAACCATTTCCTCCACTGTTTATCGACGTTGAACAGGACAGTCCAGACCTGATGCTGCTTCTGAGGATGCTGTCGCTGGGACAGGGGGCCTGGGATATGATCGACAGCCAGGTCTTCAAAGAGCCTCGTTTGGTAAGAATTTCACTTGCTTTTCTTTTACCTCAGGGTAAAAGTCCTTAAACTGTCTGGAAAAAGTCTTAAAGCCGCACAAGACAAGATTTTGGTATAGAAAATACACCCACTACCACCTTCAGTTAAGTATCATGTAGAAGTGCAATCACCTCCACATGAGATTTCCTCCAACATTCATTGCGTTCTCTCGGCTTCCCCCGCATCTCTCCGCCCTCAGGATTTGGAGGTGGTGACCCGTTTTCTGCCCGCCATGATGTCGGTGGTGGTGGACGACTACACCTTCACCGTAGAGCAGAAGCTTCCCAGCGAGGAGAAGAGCTCGCTGACCTACCCCACCGCCCTACCGGACCCCTTCACCAGGTAAACACTGGGATGGGGTGGACAGATGAGAGGTCTTAAGGATGGACCTCTGAGAAAATGCACTGATACTGTGCTTACCTAGTGAGTTGTCGATATGTCCCTCATCGCTGTCATCAAGACACATTCCCGTACATGTATTGTATTGAGTCATGCGGGTAAGTAGGATGACCATAATTGCGTGGGGTTGATAGGGTTGTTGATCAATACCAATAATTCAAGGATTCCTCGGCTGAGATTTCTGGCTTTCAGAACTCACTTTCTGGCCGGTACTCTGTTTTGGAACAAAAACTCTGATCTCTGGAATGCCCCATCTGCATCGCGAGGGATACTTTAGTCGAGGAATAGCGTTGAGTATCGTGAATGTTGTTCCTCCACCCCAGGTACCTGCAGGAGAACAGGGTGGCCTGTGAAATGGGCCTCTACTACATCCTCCACATCGCCAAACTGAGGAACAAGAACGCCTTGCAAAGGTTGCTGCCTGCCTTGGGTGAGCATCGCACTTCCTTAAGATTTTGAATTGTTGGATTGCTTGGGGAATAATTGTTGTGGTCCTGGAAAACCCGTCTGCTTGTTCTTTGAGGCTTAAAATGTCAAATCATAGGCTAAGTCATTATTTAATCTCACCTTTTTAAATATAGTTAAACTGATTTAAAGGTCTTTAAAATGGTGCAGTTTCTTGGTGCACTCCCACTGAGCAATTGTACATTGATCAGCCGTTTCAAGTTCAAGTTCATTTATTTATATAGTCCTTTATCACAAGCATGTCTCAAAGGACTTTACAGAGAATGAGCTTAACTAGATCCAACTGATCAACAATCAACTGTAGAACAGAGTGATGTAAGACAAACACAAGGAAGCAAAGCAAAGCACAAGACAGACAATACCAAATTTTAGTAAGACATAGCACCACCAACCTCAGACCCTCAAAGCATGCAGGGAAAAACTTCCAAGAAAACCTTATGAGGGAAAAAAAAATGGAAGATCAAAGGGTAGGGCATGGCATCTGTACCTGTCAAAGTATCTTGTGTGTCTCTGTCACGGAACCCACAGTGGAGACGCACAATGACATGGCCTTCGGCGACATCTTCCTGCACCTACTGACCGGACACCTCACCTTGCTCTCTGATGAATTTGGAACGGAAGAGTTTTGCTCCGTCGTCTTCGACAGCTTCCTCCTCACTTCTTTTTCCAGGTGGGTTGCTTCTCGTTCGGGGAGGGTCGGTGTAGTCTGAAATGCTGATTTTCGTTTTTAATGTAAGATTTTAATGTAAAAATTCACTTGCCTTATCGGCTCAAGATATTTTACAGTGTCCTCTTCATCCTCTGTATGTAGAATTTGAGCTCCTACCCTCTGGACGGAGATTTAGACTACCAAAGGCCAGGTCTAACAGGTTGAATCATTCTTTTATTTCTCAGGCCACCAAACTGGTAAATGCTCATGATGACCCAGCTGAGTTTCCCATTTAACTACTGGGGGCTGATGATGGTTTTAGTGTTGGCTAAACATACTCTAGGTTTCCTGTTGTCACTTGATGTATTCATGTATTTTATCATGTTTTTTGTACCTGAGTCCGTGTGTCTATGTCTCTGCGTGTTCTATGTTTTATCTGCAAGACAAATTTCCCCTCGGGGACAACAAAGTTGAAGTTGAAGCCTAAATCACAAAGTGGGTCTGCAGCAGAGAAGAGAGTTCCATCCCCACCATAGATTTGTCCTATTTGCCCAAATCTGGTGTCAACTCTGGTGTCAGTATGGTCACTGGTGGGAAGTCTTCTTCACACAGAAAGTGAAATCCAAAACTGTCTCCTCAGTGTCTCGTGCTGTGTGCATAATTTCTGTTCAAGCTCATACGTCACTGGCATGTCTCTTGACACTTGTTTTTGTTTTTGCTTGAATATGTTCCAGTAAAGAGAACGTCCACAGACATTCGCTGCGTATGTTACTGCATCTTCACCACAAAGTGCTGCCATCATACATGGAAACCTTGATGAAGACCCTTGAACCTCCAAAACAGGTTGGCTTCCTTTTCTATTGAGTCATTTCTATATTCAGTTTCTGCTTTTGAAATGAACACGGATGGTAAATAGATTGATATCTTTTGAGCTCTTTCAAAAACGGAAATGTAGCGTAATAGCTAAAGAGATAAGGAAATGTACACAGACTTTGAATGTTGCTTTTGATAGATTTGGTCATTACTGATCAGATTATGGGTGTTTGTTGTCATTGTTGGGCGGTTTTTCCTTTGAAAAGTTGAATAGTATCTAACCTGAATAGTATCTAACCTGAGGCTAAGGTAACCGGTATATGTAAAGGCGAAGAAGCAGATAGTGAATGCAGCCAATCTGCAATAAAAAAAACAGTAATGGTGATGTTCAAGCTTCTCCTTGATAGCCACAACCAGCTCACCACTAGCCACTCCCATACAACACTCCCACAGGAAATCGTAAACACTCCAAAATATCCCCAACATCATTGAAAAGCCAATTTCAGCCAGATGGGGGATTTAGGCATGAACATGAAAAGTTGCATATCACAGCTTTAAAATGGGGCAGACTCCACCCAGCCGACACATCACCACCTGACCAGGAGCCCTTAAACAAGTGCGCCCACTGTGACAAAGCACTTTGCCTTCCCTCCCAGGCAAATAGTAAATAGTTATATGTACCAACCGTCATCTCTTGACCACAGTGCAGCGAGCCGGTGAAGGAGCTGTACAGCCAGCTGACGGAGAAGCTGGAGGCCCAGAAGAAGAGCCCCCCGCCTCCAGACGAAGCTCCGACCCTGGACCTGGGGCTCCACCCGGTGACCGTCCCCACCACCACCGCCACCACCTCCACCCCGACCACGCCGCTCTGAGGACAGGAAACGCACCCGGCGGCCGCAACGGACATAGGACCGACGGTCTGAAGCAATGACTCTGATTGTAAATACAGCCGAGTTTGGCACGTGAAACTAAAAAAAAAAAAAAAAAAAAAGACTGAACATTCTACGTTTTTATTTCTTGTACGATTTCTTGTCAAGGGTTAGTTTCTTTAGATGTTCGTGTCTGAGAGGGTCTTCGAGCTCAGTGTAATCCAGCGGCCAATTATTTTTCCTCGAAGGGGAATCATTACTTTTCTAAAACATGCAGTCTTGCATTATTGTCCAAAAATATTTTCATATGTTATTGGGTTATCAGTATCTAGTTATATTTGAATTGTGTCAGTAGTGCAAGAAACCTGTAAATAAATGATTTTTTAGAAATGGAAATTGGGTGTTATTCGGTTTGCAAGGTTATACAGCAATCTCATCTATATGAAGAGTTCTGTTCCAAAATGCAAAGTTCACTGGACTGGTCAGATGATATTTCCATTGCGTTGGAAGCATTGGAAAAACTTGTTGAAGCCATGCAGATGCCATAATTGAGGTTTTATGGAGACTTTGGTTGTTCCTGATCAGATGTTTCACACATGACCCATCTGAAAGCTGAGGTGAACAGTATTTTCTGTAGTATTTACCATCTGAAAGCTGAGGTGAACAGTATTTTCTGTAGTATTTACCATCTGAAAGCTGAGGTGAACAGTATTTTCTGTAGTATTTACCATCTGAAAGCTGAGGTGAACAGTATTTTCTGTAGTATTTACCATCTGAAAGCTGAGGTGAACAGTATTTTCTGTAGTATTTACCATCTGAAAGCTGAGGTGAACAGTATTTTCTGTAGTATTTACCATCTGAAAGCTGAGGTGAACAGTATTTCTGTAGTATTTACCATCTGAAAGCTGAGGTGAACAGTATTTCTGTAGTATTTACCATCTGAAAGCTGAGTGAACAGTATTTTCTGTAGTATTTACCATCTGAAAGCTGAGGTGAACAGTATTTTCTAGCAGGAAACTAAACCAACCATCTTTCCCATGGTACATGAACGCAGCATTAGAGCCACACTCTCCCCACATTAGAGTCTAATCTCTGTGCAGACACAATCCCACTGCAGCACTTATTCTTTGAAAATAATTGATCACACACACAATTAAAACCAAGAACTTTTTAATTCCATAATCCAAACTGCAGCTGGATAGCTTCAGTACAGGAGCAGGGAGCATGGAGACAGTAGCCTGATGCAGACTCCAGCAGGCAGCCAGTTCTGAAGCTTCCATAATGTTGAGTTACTGTTAATGGGTTGGGCATCAACATCAGCCTGGGGAATGGGAATACATTTGAGAATTAGAAATATATTGTATATATACTAGGGTTAAACCGATATTGGCCTTTTATTAGAAATTGGATACTGGCCGGTCAGTGTCATCCAGCTCTGATATGATGAATATGAATTGATTCTAATGAGACATTTTGATCAGATTCCAAGTATGCATGAAAATGTTTTATTACCCTTGGTTTCAATGCAGTTTTATTGTCACATGGTTAAATGTCACTGCATATTTGTAAATTTTCTTTGTTGCCGTGAAATTTAAAAATACTGGGTATCGACCCAAAATATCGGTTATTGGCAGCAACAATCCCAAAATAACTACATCGCTATCTGCCTTCAAAAACCCTTATCGATCAAACCCTAGTACTGTAACATAACTGCATGTCTGGGAGAAGGTATAAGTACGTAAAGGTCAATGGCCCGTGTTCCACAAGGAATAAAAAATACTTGTTCAGAATATAACAGCAAGGTTATGAACCAGGTCTCGACGCCTTCAGTACCTCCTTATCTCCTCATGCTGCCTCCTTGGTGGCTCTTGGATCAACGTTTCATAGAAATGCCTGAACACAGGAGGTGTGGTGGTCCTGGAGTGAAGTTTGGCTTGTGTGTTCCTGGTAGGTTCTTAGATGTCAAACAAGCAAAGTGCTTTGACCAATACTGCTTTGGTAAAAAAAAAAAAAAAAAATGCAGGTAGGTATAAATTAAGTCCGTGTTGAGGAGGTACTGTACATACCTGGTTGTATTCCGATACACTGAGAAATAGTCGGCCAATGTGGGACAAAAGATGTCAAAGGTTTTAATCTGGAATTAAAGGAAGGAAGAGGTTTATGGGGAGACTTGGGGATATAGATTAGCTAAAACCTCAGAAATTAGGCTGGATTTTCATAGTGTACCTTACCTTTGTCTTGAAAGGATTGCTTTTTCCTGCCATAGGTCAGTGCTGTCTATGCTAGACCCGTCTCTCAGGATTTCCACAAACGTATCTGTCTCTGACTCGCAGATCTGATATGTCTGGGCACTGGGAGCCCGAGAGACACTGAGGCTCTACAAAGGACAGCAATTACATGGTGTCAAGTGTTGTAATTTACTTTTTTGGTGTACCCACTTTCCCTCAACCTGCCTTGTCTTCTTCTACTGCAGTTAGTGATTTCCCTACATTTCCGTGGATGACTTTCGACAACCCCCCACAGAAAGAGTTCGCGAACATTTGGTCGGGACATTTGATCGATTGCGTAGGATAGTAGGATATGCAGGATTTTTTTTTTTGTAGGATCCAATATCTCCCACCTGGTGCCATGAATTGCAGAAGTGTCCCGAGACAGGATGCAAGCATGGCAGCGAATCCACTTATGTCAGCAGTCCAAGATAATAAGATGTTTTGATTCAATAGATTCACTTCATTAGATTAGATTCACACTAATACATCAACATTACTTACAAAAAAGTGAGTAATGTCTCATAAAACTGATTTTGGTGATGTCATCCTGTTCTTTCGCTTCTTCCAATATGACATGAACGCGGGAAAAAACGCAACATGTCTTCTGTCCGGACTGCATTCTGGTCTGAGACCGAAGCGGAAACACTTTTTCCTATCAAACTCCATTGTAACTGCTTTAGAAATATCGTTGTGTTGTCTACATTTGGCCAGTTATGTATAAGAAAAATATACCACCAAACAACAAAATGGACCTAGAAATGCAAGGTACATCACCAATAGCTTTTTGTTTTTGGGTGGATTTTTCCTTTAATTCCTGCCTTATACATTTTGGTCTCCTCACCTGGCCAAAGAGCCTTGATGTAACAGGAGACTTGGATCTGCAAGAGTTGCTGTCAAATGCCTCAGTCTTTTTCATATCGAAATGAATGGACCCAGGCCTGTGAATTAGAGCTTCATTTAAAGATCTTTAAATTGCCTCCAATGCAAATGCATGCAATACATTACTTGAACAGTCATGGACAGACAATAACGGACATTCCAACAATAACACGCTACACTAGCGTGAATATGTCATTATTCTGATTCTTTTATCCTGCCATCAGTAGTAAAAGTAGTAGCTATACCTTGGGTCAGTAGAGAGCAGTGTTGAGTTCTCGTTCTTTTCAGGCTCCCTCGAACTTTCTGACTTGAATCCTGTAGCATCTATTATCTGCAGAGAGGAAAATAAAGTCCCTGATTGAGTTCCATTTCAAAGAAATATGTAGATATGTGTTGTAGTGGTGAACCTTACAGCCTTTTTCCTCACTTGATTCTGTTTTGCTGGTTTGGTTCTCGCCGTGTCAGGGAAAGGCGGCAGGACTGATTTACCCACACACACGAGAAGGTCCAAAGGCTTGCCAGAATCCTGTGGTTTTGGATGCAGAGGGGCTGTGGTCCCTAATTTCTTGCCTCTTAAGCATTTCATTGCTTGATGATGCAGTACACTCCTTGACCAGAATCTTTACATTAGGCTGACTTGATCAAAAAACACTGTTCCCCATGTGACGAGCCTCATGGTGGTTATCTGTTAAAAGTTAAGAAGTTGCCATTAAATTAATTATGAATACATTTGGCAGCTTGTATTCATTTGAAAATCCAAATACTATCGCCATAGAAGTTAGTCAGAATTTAGAATTTGTTCAAATGCAAATACATATAGATCTTTTAACTTTCATCAAGTTTGAAGAACATAAATATGAGTATATTGGATTTTTTTTTTATTATTTTGGCTCCACAGAACTGCCTTTCAAAGCTCAAAGAAGGATCATGTGCAAAGTTAAATGTTATTATATATCTGTGCTATGCAGTGTAGGTAAATGAGTTTTCTTGAGCATACTATATTGAAGGTTTCTACACACAATAGCAGGTTGCTTTCCTCATGTCTTCAAATTATATTAAAAAAAAAAGATCAAATCAGCCCCACAAACAACAGGAATATTGTAAAATAAAGCCTTTTATTACAGATGTCTAGGAGCCTAGCAGTTTCAGCTTCTCACCCATGTGTATGCATGTGCTTAGATCAAGGATGACATGATGCTGAAATTATCAGATTGGAAAAAAAAAATTAAATGGTAAATGTGGCTAGTGGTAATTGGCATGCACTTCACTTCCCCAAACTGTGAGTATGGTAAAAAGATCAAGACACATTTCCAAGACTATTGCAGAAATCTCCTGCAGGTGGAGACACAGACATGTACTGAATTCAAACTATATATAGTGGGTGGACAAGTAATGGAGACACGTGACAAGACAAAAGTACCTGAATCACAATTACAAAGGCAGCAACAGGCCAGTCATCTCAACTGAATGCAAATTAGCAGGATGTGTCAATTTTAAAAGAGTTCTGACGATCACTACTTTTTTGTTTCAAAGCAAAATGAGGCAAGTAAACAGAGTCCCAAAGAGGCCAAATATCTGGTGTCTGGATTGCAGGAGCATCTGCCACAAAAACTGCAAAATTATGTGGCACAGAGAAAATATCATAACATGCCAAACACAGACAAAGTGCATCAGCAAAGAGGAACAGTGGTGGCAAGTTGAAGCTCACGACAGGGACAGATGGACATTTAACAGGATTTAACTACAGACTCAAAAGTGACCAGAGAATTGAACCAACACCTCTGTGACAGTCTCAACAAAAACTCTAATTATGGCATGGCTGCCATTCAGAAACCACTTGTATCCAAAGCCAATATACAGGACAGGACATATGTGCATATCAAACAGAATTTTGGCCCTGAATTATATGTTACATCTCGTTTATCTAGAAGCCAAAGATCTTTGGTTGCACAGTTGAGAGCTGGTATTCTTCCTCTGGCCATTGAGGTTGGTCGATTCAAAAATATTCCGGAGGCAAAAAGACTGTGTGAGCTGTGTGATTTGGGTGAAGTGGAAAGTGAGTCCCATTTTCTTTTGTACTGTACAAATTATGATGACTTAAGAGAGTTACTGTTACTGAGTAAATGCACCTTCAGTGGAGAGTTTTAGTGTCATGGTCTAAATCAGTAATTCTCAACCTTTTTCATATCAAGGACCCCTAATTTAGTCCATATTAGGGCCACGGACCCCCACTTGATGAGATTTTGTCTCTTAAACCCAAATCTGAGAATATTTTTATCATTAGATATGATTTTGTCCAGAATTCCATGACTATCTGTATTGTAGGTAGAGAGATAACAGTGAAACTATGACCAAAATAATCATTCTTCTACATTATCTAATTGCGTTAAGTTGTTGTAAATGAAATAATGTTGAAGTTTAACAATTCATCAGTTTGCTGGGGAACCCCTGGAACTCCCTCAAGGACCCCTGGTGGTCCCCGGACCCCACGTTGAGAACCAGTGGTCTAAATGCTGTTTCAGAGGCTTTTCCACCCTGTGTGAAGAGTAAAATTCCCGGGCAAACACTGAATACTTGCGATTTTTGGGGATTTTTTTTTTGCCATAAACATCACTTTTAGACCGACTGGCTTCATCATGGTTCACGTTATAAAATGTCATGTCTTTCTCAAACCTCTGATGCAGATGCAGTGGCTTGATGAAGACTGTGACTGAAACTGAAAAAAAAAATCTGGTTTCTTATTCCTCATTGGGCCAGCTGCCCTAGCATCTCCACCCCTGGCTGCCACACAGGCGCTGTGAAAGAGAAAGAGTTGCTCTATTATCGGGCACAACCTTCTGAGGACTCTGTCTGGTAAGATCTTTTATCACAAACCACTGATATGAGCAACCACAGGCCAGATGCAGCACTGTCAGAATTTAAAAATGACTTTGTACCTGTTGAACCGTCTTTACAATCATTAATGTTTTATATATATATATATACATGTTTAAAATTCTTAAAAAAAACCCAACTGTGATCTTGATGATTTTTTTGGAATGTGTAACTGATGACTTTGATTAGCTGCAGTATTTACTGGATTTAAGGAGAGTAATATAAAAATGAAGGTTCATGAGGTTGCCACATTTTTTTACGCACAGTATATTTGCAAATGGCATAAAGCATCAGTAAGGAAGTGTTTTTTTCACAGAGTACTGCAGCAAAGGCAAAGTGTGATATTACGCCCATATACAATTTTTTCTCAGTTCCTCAACACTTCATGAGAACAGAGACATAATATCCTGCAAAGATGGAACAAATATGAAATTTTCCCAGGGTGTGTAGATAGGTTACAGCACATGTTTACCACATTATATAGATAGGCCATGTCTCTTAGAAATAGTTAAGATTAACAAAACAGAGGCTCTATATTTATGCATCATATGAAATGTGTTAATGTTAATGTTTTGTTCCAAAATTATCGGCTACTAATTAAAAAAAATGTCACATATATTTATACACGTATATTTTGCTTGTACAAATTATGGTACTTAGCAGATAACTTTTCAAAAACATTTTCAAAAAGGGCTTAAGATGAAAACATAGCATATCACCATATCATATACCATCTATTGCCATGTCTGTTTAGTTTTTCTTTTCTGGAGACACAACTCAAGGAGGAATTCAGCACTGTGACACAATTATCAGCAACATGGCTAAGTCAGAGAATGACAGAATCATCTGCAAACTTGATGAACCTTCATGTTGGCTGCAGCAGTCATTAGTGTATAAAAAGCATATCTCTCAGTAAGAAAGTCCACAATCAGCCCACAAAGCTTAGAGCTATCTATCTATGACAGCAGCTTTTCAGCTAGCAAGTGGCCCTGGTTAGTGGTTAGTGTCATATGCTTCTAAAAAAAAATCTATGAGTGCATGGGTGTTTGGTCCCTCTATTCGTTTATGCAGTAGATGAAGTGATGCAGCTGCAGCATCTTCCCTGCCGGGGCATCAACTGACTAAACCCTAAGCTGTGGTAGTACCTATATCTGATGTCATTTGCCACCAAAACTTTATATGCTGCTTATATTTCTGGAGACCATGACTGATGACTGACAAGATAGTATTAGACATAGGTCACCAAACTGTCAGCTCAAATGAGACATTGGTCCTGAATGCTGCCCTGATGTTAATTTTATTTAGATATGGCTCCAAAATAGATTTCTTGCTTTATCTATGCTCTCCATTATGACGATAAAAAGCTACAAGATGAAACTTGGACTCATTTAGCCAAAGCAAATACCACACCTTGCCAATACACAATTGACACCCATGTATCCCTGTCTTATTCTTATCAGGTATTGGTTAACAAAAATGACACACTGGATCCACTATGTTTTTGAGGTATTGAATGCTGAATTTCAGGTAATGGTTTTCCCCCCCAAAATGGATATATAACATTTTGGAACAGAATTCTTCATATAGATGAGGTTTATTATTACTTTATGGCACAAAATAGGAATTGTTTTACCTTGCAAGGTAACACTTTACAATAAGGGTCACTAAGTTAAGGGTTAGTTAATGCTTAATAAGCATTAACTAACCCTTAATTAACAGTAAACTGTGTAATTTACTAATGGTGTTCATGTTAACTTTAATATTAATTTATACATTATTTAATAGTTTATAAAGATAACTATTAAATAATGTATAAATTAATACCTTAGTTAACATGAACACCATTAGTAAATGATTACCAGACACATTAGTTAACTGTTAATTAAGGGTTAGTTAATGCT